>NW_027171727.1:110000-137340 GCF_036898095.1 Palaemon carinicauda
AGTCTGTGAACCAGTTTATCTAGATTTTACCCCATGTCTCCAAATTCTGTTCCCATTTTTCTAATCTCTGAACCAGTTTTATCTAGATTTTACACCGTCTCCAAATTATGTTCCCATTTTTCTAGTCTGTGAACCAGTTTATCTAAATTTTACCCCCATGTCTCCAAATTCTGTTCCCATTTTTCTAGTCTGTGAACCAGTTTATCTAGATTTTACCCCATGTCTCCAAATTCTGTTCCCATTTTTCTAGTCTCTGAACCAGTTTATCTAGATTTTACCCCGTCTCCAAATTATGTTCCCATTTTTCTAGTCTGTGAACCAGTTTATCTAGATTTTACCCCCCATGTCTCCAAATTCTGTTCCCATTTTTCTAGTCTGTGAACCAGTTTATCTAGATTTTACCCCATGTCTCCAAATTCTGTTCCCATTTTTCTAGTCTCTGAACCAGTTTATCTAGATTTTAACCACGTCTCCAAATTATGTTCCCATTTTTCTAGTCTGTGAACCAGTTTATCTAGATTTTACCCCCATGTCTCCAAATTCTGTTCCCATTTTTCTAGTCTGTGAACCAGTTTATTTAGATTTTACCCCCATGTCTCCAAATTCTGTTCCCATTTTTCTAGTCTCTGAACCAGTTTATCTAGATTTTACCCCATGTCTCCAAATTCTGTTCCCATTTTTCTAGTCTGTGAACCAGTTTATCTAGATTTTACCCCATGTCTCCAAATTCTGTTCCCATTTTTCTAGTCTGTGAACCAATTTATCTAGATTTTACCCTATGTCTCCAAATTCTGTTCCCATTTTTCTAGTCTGTGAACCAATTTATCTAGATTTTACCCCATGTCTCCAAATTCTGTTCCCATTTTTCTAGTCTGTGAACCAGTTTATCTAGATTTTACCCCATGTCTCCAAATTCTGTTCCCATTTTTCTAGTCTCTGAACCAGTTTATCTAGATTTTACCCCGTCTCCAAATTATGTTCCCATTTTTCTAGTCTGTGAACCAGTTTATCTAGATTTTTACCCCCATGTCTCCAAATTCTGTTCCCATTTTCTAGTCAGTGAACCAGTTTATCTAGATTTTACCCCATGTCTCCAAATTCTGTTCCCATTTTTCTAGTCAGTGAACCAATTTATCTAGATTTTACCCCATGTCTCCAAATTCTGTTCCCATTTTTCTAGTCTGTGAACCAGTTTATCTAGATTTTACCCCATGTCTCCAAATTCTGTTCCCATTTTTCTAGTCTGTGAACCAATTTATCTAGATTTTACCCCCATGTCTCCAAATTCTGTTTCCATTTTTCTAGTCTGTGAACCAGTTTATCTAGATTTTACCCCATGTTTCCAAATTCTGTTCCCATTTTTCTAGTCTGTGAACCAATTTATCTAGATTTTACCCCATGTCTCCAAATTCTGTTCCCATTTTTCTAGTCTGTGAACCAATTTATCTAGATTTTACCCCCATGTCTCCAAATTCTGTTCCCATTTTTCTAGTCTGTGAACCAATTTATCTAGATTTTACCCCCATGTCCTCCAAATTCTGTTCCCATTTTTCTAGTCTGTGAACCAATTTATCTAGATTTTACCCCCATGTCTCCAAATTCTGTTACCATTTTTTCTAGTCTGTGAACCAATTTATCTAGATTTTACCCCATGTCTCCAAATTCTGTTCCCATTTTTCTAGTCTGTGAACCAATTTATCTAGATTTTACCCCCATGTCTCCAAATTCTGTTCCCATTTTTCTAGTCTGTGAACCAGTTTATCTAGATTTTACCCCATGTCTCCAAATTCTGTTCCCATTTTTCTAGTCTGTGAACCAATTTATCTAGATTTTACCCTATGTCTCCAAATTCTGTTCCCATTTTTCTAGTCTGTGAACCAATTTATCTAGATTTTACCCCATGTCTCCAAATTCTGTTCCCATTTTTCCAGTCTCTGAACCAGTTTATCTAGATTTTACCCCATGTCTCCAAATTCTGTTCCCATTTTTCTAGTCTCTGAACCAGTTTATCTAGATTTTACCCCGTCTCCAAATTATGTTCCCATTTTTCTAGTCTGTGAACCAGTTTATCTAGATTTTACCCCCATGTCTCCCAATTCTGTTCCCATTTTTCTAGTCAGTGAGCCAGTTTATCTAGATTTTACCCCATGTCTCCAAATTCTGTTCCCATTTTTTCTAGTCTGTGAACCAGTTTATCTAGATTTTACCCCGTCTCCAAATTCTGTTCCCATTTTTCTAGTCTGTGAACCAGTTTATCTAGATTTTACCCCGTCTCCAAATTCTGTCCCCATTTTTCTAGTCTGTGAACCAGTTTATCTAGATTTTACCCCATGTCTCCAAATTCTGTTCCCATTTTTCTAGTCTGTGAACCAATTTATCTAGATTTTACCCCATGTCTCCAAATTCTGTTCCCATTTTTCTAGTCTGTGAACCAGTTTATCTAGATTTTACCCCATGTCTCCAAATTCTGTTCCCATTTTTCTAGTCTGTGAACCAATTTATCTAGATTTTACCCCATGTCTCCAAATTCTGTTCCCATTTTTCTAATCTGTGAACCAATTTATCTAGATTTTACCCCATGTCTCCAAATTCTGTCACCATTTTTTCTAGTCTGTGAACCAGTTTATCTAGATTTTAACCCCATGTCTCCAAATTCTGTTCCCATTTTTCTAGTCTGTGAACCAATTTATCTAGATTTTACCCCATGTCTCCAAATTCTGTTCCCATTTTTCTAGTCTGTGAACCAGTTTATCTAGATTTTACCCCATGTCTCCAAATTCTGTTCCCATTTTTCTTGTCTCTGAACCAGTTTATCTAGATTTTACCCCGTCTCCAAATTATGTTCCCATTTTTCTAGTCTGTGAACCAGTTTATCTAGATTTTACCCCCATGTCTCCAAATTCTGTTCCCATTTTCTAGTCAGTGAACCAGTTTATCTAGATTTTACCCCATGTCTCCAAATTCTGTTCCCATTTTTCTAGTCTGTGAACCAGTTTATCTAGATTTTACCCCGTCCTCCAAATTCTGTTCCCATTTTTCTAGTCTGTGAACCAGTTTATCTAGATTTTACCCCGTCTCCAAATTCTGTCCCCATTTTTCTAGTCTTTGAACCAGTTTATCTAGATTTTACCCCATGTCTCCAAATTCTGTTCCCATTTTTCTAGTCTGTGAACCAATTTATCTAGATTTTACCCCATGTCTCCAAATTCTGTTCCCATTTTTCTAGTCTGTGAACCAGTTTATCTAGATTTTACCCCATGTCTCCAAATTCTGTTCCCATTTTTCTAGTCTGTGAACCAATTCATCTAGATTTTACCCCATGTCTCCAAATTCTGTTCCCATTTTTCTAGTCTGTGAACCAGTTTATCTAGATTTTACCCCATGTCTCCAAATTCTGTCCCCATTTTTCTAGTCTGTGAACCAGTTTATCTAGATTCTACCCCATGTCTCCAAATTCTGTTCCCATTTTTCTAGTCTGTGAAACAGTTTATCTAGATTTACCCCATGTCTCCAAATTCTGTCCCCATTTTTCTAGTCTGTGAACCATTTTATCTAGATTTTAACCCCCTGTCTCCAAATTCTGTTCCCATTTTTCTAGTCTGTGAACCATTTTATCTAGATTTTACCCTATGTCTCCAAATTCTGTTCCCATTTTTCTAGTCTGTGTACCAATTTATCTAGATTTTACCCCATGTCTCCAAATTCTGTCCCCATATTTCTAGTCTGTGAACCATTTTATTTAGATTTTACCCCATGTCTCCAAATTCTGTCTCCATTTTTCTAGTCTGTGAACTATTTTATCTAGATTTTAAACCAGTATTCTAGATTTCATCCCATTTTCACCATATATTCTCCCCCTCTGGCCTTCCTGCTCCGTGAATTCCCAGCATCCGGTACGAAGGGTCCCAAGGCCTCCTGGGATCCAACACTCTGGTCGATTCGTCCCAAAAAGTCGCCCTAAGGGGCCCGGCCAGACCAAGCACGGCTAGCGGCGAGGTTAGCGGCAAGAGGTTATGGCGGCAAATTGAAACCTTAGGTACCTTATGTAGGTGGCCCAGATAGGAGGCGCGGGAAGCCTCGCGCCTCCTATCTGGCCACCTACATAACCTCTTGCTGCTAACCTCGTCGCTAGCCGCGCTTGCTCTGGCCGAGCCCTTAAACAAAACATTGAATTTCTTCTTCTTCCTTCCGCCGATGGCGCTGATTTATGGACTCGTCCGATACAAATCTCTCTCCGGATTTGACAGATCAATCCCTTTTTCTTATAATTAGTCTTTAATGATGATTAGTTTCCTTTAAAGGGGTGGGGGGGAGAGGAGATTTTCCAATCTCTTTTAAGATTAATCATCAGTTTTTATTCGGATGTGGGTGCAGGTGGGAGAGGAAGTAGAGGGAATAATTGATGGTGAAAATAAGAAAAGGGAATAAAGGATGATGGATAAAAGATGATAGAATTCAAACTGGAAGGGAGACATAGTTTTGCCTTTCAGGAGAAGGAAGATAATACGAGCCAGAGAAAAAGGAGTAGGATATATGTATATATATATACATATATATATAAAATATATATATATATATATATATATATATATTTTATATATATATATATATATATATACATATATATATATATATATATATGTATATATATATATATATATATAGATATATAGGCCTATATATCTATATATATATATATATATATATACTGTATATATATATCTATATATATATATATATATATATATGTCGACAAAAATAACAGCAACAAATCCAGCCTTTTCTAGTCCACTGCAGGACAAAGGTCTTAGACATGTCTTTAACCATGTCTGGGATTTGGCCCTTTTCATCATCACGCTGACCAACTTCGGATTGGTGATGGTGGAAGACTTCCGATTGATTTTTCACAACAAACCAAACCAGCATGGGCATCGCTGACTAGTACAGCTTTGTTCATCATGGCGATACACAAACCCTTTCACCACGTTAAGGTATCCCCACGCTGAAATGAATGTATATATTTACACACATCTATGCATATATATATATATATATATATATGAGAGTCTAATATTAATATTGTTTCGATTTAAAGGCATAGGTTCAAATCCTGTACAAGGGTATAATTATCATTCATTGATTTTAACTGCACTTTTATCCCCATGGTATAGTAAATTTGATATTAAAAACTATTCATTGGGTTGTTATTGAAATGTTATATGTATATATATATATATATATATATACACCATTGCGACTAACAGAGATTATATAAGAACTTGAATACTGAGTAATTACATAAACCTTCCTTCAAGTTTTTAATAAGTCCCCCCTCCCCCCCACACACACACTCCGTGACCCACATGTTATCATTACAAACGAACTAGCTTTACTGAATGACTGTAATTTAATCAAGATATAATTATATTCACTCAATTAATCAATTTCTATATCAATTCGGATTTAAACCGACCATTCTCAGATTAATGACCTGGGTACTACTGAAAGATTCAACTGATAGAGCTCTGAAATATTTTTTAATCATAAAACGTATAATGAAAAACTCATCTTCCTTACCATAATAAAGAAAAAGTGTCTAGCTATATATGTATATATATATATATATATATATATGTATATATATAAATATATGTATATATATATATATATATATATACACATATATATATATATATATATATATTTCCAGTCACATATAATTACTCGATCTCTCCCCATCCCTTGGATAAGGGAGAAAGGGAATAGTCAAACCCTGGTGAGAAGAGGGTACCCCAAAAGTTACACTCGGAAACCACAACTAAAGTGTTGTAGTGAGCAAATTGGGGTTGGGGGGTTGTTGAATCTGTACGTGTGTATGTGTGTGCATTTCTATATGAATATTTAACTGTCATTTTTTATGGGTCGCGTACATTAGACTAGGCATATTTCCTTTCTCCAGTTTACAAAGGCTTAATAAAACAAGTATTAACTACCTGTGAGAGAGAGAGAGAGAGAGAGAGAGAGAGAGAGAGAGAGAGAGAGAGAGAGAATCTCTCCCCAAGGCATAGTTACATCCCCATATTAACATGACCTTTGCTTCTATGGAGAATGAACTCGACCAATGTAATCAACAGCCTCATGCATATTTAATGGGGTTCTTTGCCCCCATTATATCCCAATCTGCTTCTGGGAAGGTGGGTTGGTGTGGAACCAGTAGGGGTAAGAGGGGATTCTCTCTCTCTCTCTCTCTCTCTCTCTCTCTCTCTCTCTCTCTCTCTCTCTTCTTTAAGGCACAATCTCCAAAGTGTTTTGTATATTCTTTCAAAAACACGTTTAACATTATCAATTTTCTCTCTCTCTCTCTCTCTCTCTCTCTCTCTCTCTCTCTCTCTTTCTAAGGCAAAACCTCCAAAGAGTTTTGTATATTCTCTCTCTCTCTCTCTCTCTCTCTCTCTCTCTCTCTCTCTTTAAGGCACAATCTCCAAAGTGTTTTGTATATTCTTTCAAAAAACTTTTCACATTATCAATTCTCTCTCTCTCTCTCTCTCTCTCTCTCTCTCTCTCTCTCTCTCTCTCTAAGGCAAAACCTCCAAGGAGTTTTGTATATTCTCTCTCTCTCTCTCTCTCTCTCTCTCTCTCTCTTTTTAAGGCAAAACCTCCAAAGAGTTTTGTATATTCTCTCTCTCTCTCTCTCTCTCTCTCTCTCTCTCCCTCTCTCTCTCTCTCTCTTTAAGGTAAAACCTCCAAAGAGTTTTATATATTCTTTCAAAAACACTTTTCACATTGTCATTTATCCTCTCTCTCTCTCTCTCTCTCTCTCTCTCTCTCTCTCTCTCTCTCTCTTCCTTGAGCACAACCTCCAAAGTATTTTGTATATTCTATCAAAAACACTTTTTACATTATCAATTCTCTCTCTCTCTCTCTCTCTCTCTCTCTCTCTCTCTCTTCCTTGGGCACAACCTCCAAAGTATTTTGTATATTCTTTCAAAAACACTTTTTACATTATCAATTCTCTCTCTCTCTCTCTCTCTCTCTCTCTCTCTCTCTCTCTCTCTCTCTCCAAAGTCTTTTTGTACATAGTTTGAAAAACATTTTTTTCGTGAAGTAGTTGGGAAGTTGGAAGTTTCTTGCCGTAACGAACGATCCGACCAAACATAAACAAATGGTTTTTCATCCTTTGCGTCAAAGTGAACAGTTCCTGTAAATATCAGCTGGTGTTTACTGGTAATCTTCCTGTCAGTATATAAACTGCTTCAATGCTTCCATGATAATATTCAATAGTTATTCACTCATTAAATATTTCTTTTACATAACCAGGCTTTGTGAGATTTATATAATCAGGAAGAATAGGTCAAGAATACTAAGATTTGAATAATCAATTTATATGATTTTTTTTCTTAGAGAATCAGTATCAAGTAAACAAACATTTCCTGTTAGATATTTAATTATCTCCAATTTTCTGTCTTCGGAAGCCTTTCACGTTATCCCTCACTCCAGGAATGATCAGAACTTGACGAAAATGAGGTATTTTGAGGTCTTCTCCAAACTGTATCATTCAATGGTGTGATTATAAAACGTTGCTGATAAAGGCTACTGCCTCAAGAGAAAGATTCTTTCATTCATTTTGGATATAAAGAGAAACTTTATATTCACGGTATTAGATACAAAAAAAAAAAAAACTTTAATTTTATTACTTTTTTATGCATTTTTTTTCTTCAGGAAATCAAAGAGAGAGAGAGAGAAAGAGAGAGAGAGAGAGAGAGAGAGAGAGAGAGAGAGAGAGTAGGATTCAGTATTATTCAAAAGAAGTTTTTTATTTCAATGTGTCAGTGAGAGGTTGTAACACTACTTTTGAAGGAGAAATTTTTTTTATGTTTTCACGAGAAACCATAGAGAGATAGATAGATAGATAGAGAGTATGATATTCCTTCAAAGTCTAGGTCCACCCACACAGATCCCAAACCTTATTAATAAAAATAATAAACTTGACCAGTGTAAAAATAAAAGAAATCCTCTTGCATATTTGATTGGTATCACAGATAATCCCATGGTGGGTGTGAGACCGTGGATTAATGTGGTGAAGGAGGGTACAACTAAGTCCTCAGGATTAGATGTGGCTCCTTAAGGATCCTCAGAAGACAGGATACTAAGGATCTTTGAGGAATCTAGTTCAAAGTATCAGATATACTGAAATCGTTTCTTTTTACGAACAGGTAAACTTTTTTTCATTCAGGGATTAACACATGTAATCTCTAAGGGATTTAGAATCCAATATTAATTTATAAATCACCTGTAATCCCTCTCGCAGGGGGATTAACCATTGTAATCTCCAAGGAGTGTGGAATCTCACTTAAAGCTATACATCACGTAATCCTTCTTGCGTAAGGGATTAGCGTTTGTAATCTTCGAAGGATTTGAAATCCTTCTTTAATACAATGGTCTAAAGAGTATAATGTAAAAAAATACATTATAAATCATCCTTGTTGTGATGAAGATAAAATCTCTAGATATATTTTTGAATAGTCTTATTGAACATCAAAAGTAAACACATAATTTCAAACTCTCTTTTCTTAAGCATTTTATCTTAATTGACTCTGAGTATTATTTTGCTTATTATTGAATCTAACAAAAAAACAGGAGATAAAAAAATGCCCATGAGGAGAAATAAACAAAATAATTGACGGGAAAATAAACGTCCAAACGTTCAAAAGTTCTGCCAAACAATCTCCTGATAAACGTTCAAACGTTCTGCCTAAACAATCTCCTGATAAACGTTCAAACGCTCTGCCAAACAATCTCCTGATAAACGTTCAAACGTTCTACCAAACAATCTCCTGATAAACGTTCAAATGTTCTGCCAAAAAATCTCCCGATAAACGTTCAAATGCTCTGCCAAACAATCTCCTGATAAACGTTCAAACGTTCTGCCAAACAATCTCCTGATAAACGTTCAAACGTTCTGCCAAACAATCTCCTGATAAACGTTCAAACGTTCTGCCAAACAATGTCCTGATAAATGTTCAAACGTTCTGACAAAAAATCTCCTGATGAATGTTCAAACTTTCTGCCAAATAATCTACTGATAAACGTTCAAACGTTCGCTAAACAATCTCCTGATAAACGTTGAAACATTTTGCCAAACAATCACCTGATAAACGTTCAAACGTTCTGCCAAAAAATCTCCTGATAAACGTTCAAACGTTCAGTCAAATAATCTCCTGATAAACGTTCAAACGTTCTGCCAAACAATTTCCTGATAAATGTTCAAACGTTCTGCCAAACAATCTCCTGATAAACGTTCAAACGTTCTGCCAAACAATCTCCTGATAAACATTCAAACGTTCTGCCAAATAATCTCCTGATAAACGTTCAAACGTTCTGCCAAACAATTTCCTGATAAATGTTCAAACGTTCTGCCAAACAATCTCCTGATAAACGTTCAAACGTTCTGCCAAACAATCTCCTGATAAACGTTCAAACGTTCTGCCAAACAATGTCCTGATAAATGTTCAAACGTTCTGACAAAAAATCTCCTGATAAATGTTCAAACCTTCTGCCAAATAATCTCCTGATAAACGTTCAAACGTTCGCTAAACAATCTCCTGATAAACGTTCAAACATTTTGCCTAGCAATCACCTGATAAACGTTCAAACGTTCTGCCAAAAAATCTCCTGATAAACGTTCAAACGTTCTGCCAAACAATTTCCTGATAAACATTCAAACGTTCTGCCAAATAATCTCCTGATAAACGTTCAAACGTTCTGCCAAACAATTTCCTGATAAATGTTCAAACGTTCTGTCACACAATCTCTTAATAACGCTTCAGTTCAACTGGAAACTTTTGATTGGAAAGGAACATAAAACTGGGGGGAAAAAGGTGCTACAAAGCAACATGAGACTGGAAACCATTTAACACGAAAAACTCATTATTATTATTATTATTATTATTATTATTATTATTATTATTATTATTATTACTTGCTAACCTACATCCCTAATTGGAAAAGCAGGATCTATAAACCCAAGGGCTCCAACGGGGAAAATAGCCCAGTGAGGAAAGGAAACAAGGAGAAATAAAATATTTTAAGAAAAGTAACAACATTCAAATAAATATAAAATCTTTATAACAAAACAAGCGGAAGAGAAATAAGATAGAATAGTGTGCCCGAGTGTACCCTCAAGCAAGAGAACTCTAACCTAACATAGTGGAAGACCATGGTACAGAGGTTATAGCACTACCCAAGAATAGAGAACAATGGTTTGATTTTGAAACGAAAAATCTCATCTCATTTGTTTAATACATAAGAGATTCTGTTGTTTTTAATTTTTCAATTTCCTAAAGCCACAATATAAAACAATTCATCCATAAGACATTAAAATATAAGTTTAATGTATTACCTGAAAATCCCAGAATGTACATAAACATCAGTGTAAACAGTGTTTACCACGAATTAATAAATGAATGAATTACCTGGAAGGAGGTAGTTCCATAAGACCTTCCAGTGATTTAGTCCAGAAATTACTTAGAACTATCCTTGTTTATAAAACATTGAGTCATCCAGTTAAGAGATTAGATGATATATCAGATAATGCGAATTCTAACCTTTATTATTCAAGAGCATCGTACATTAAGCAGAAAAGTCATCGTTCTTTTCCCTCCGAGAAGAAACTCTCAATCAATATTCCAGAGGCTTAACGAGATTACCCCCAAGAAGAACCACTTCATCAGATTCTCCTCTTTGTATTGACACAGCTTCTTTCTTCCCCTGCCGTCAATAGAGGTGAGATTAAAAGGGAAGGCATCTGTGGATTCATTTGTTTGTTTGTTTTCCTGTTATAAAGCAAAAGTTAAGTGACGTAGAGTAAGACGTTTCTCTTTGACGAGATATTTTCTAGACTTTGACTTCCCCCCGCAGAGATACTTTACTGATATTGAGAATTAAGTTGATGGAAATTATATACTTCATGTATATTTGATGAGATCCCCTTGTTAATCTCTCAGTGGGCATGGGTGGAGATGGGCGAGGTTTTATTGGGAATTAGGTAAGGTTCCTGCGGGATCGTCACACAGGTCAAGGACTTTCGTAAAGCACAGACTTGTGATTTAGCTTCTCCGTAGGATAAGGGAGAAGATGAAAATGACACTTATGTGCAGGAAACTATCCTGAGAAATTACATAGGATTGAATGCTTGTTATAGCCGCTCTCTTTTCGAGAAAACAACCCTCAAAGGTGGTAACTATAGGATTTTCAGTTGCCATTTTAGGTGATAAGGCCTCATTAAAAGCAAAATAAACCAAAAAGCTCTGAGGACTATAGTCGATTCTTTTTAGTGAGGCAGAATTGCACTGACTCGCAGGGGTGCCCTTTTAGCTCAGAATAGTTTCCTGCGTGCTGATTGGTTGGACAAGATAATTCTAACCAATCAGAGAGCAGGAAACTTTTCCGAGCTTAAAGGGCACCGCTGCGAGTCAGTGCAAACGTGGCGCATTATAAGAAATTGAGTTTAGTCATAATATCTTCCACCATGACAGATTTTGAATCTATATGTGGCCGTCTTACACATCCGTATCAATGCATTGTTTTCAAGATGTTTCATAAACTTTGAGAAGAATATTCTTCTACAAGGTGAAGCTTGAACCTAGGCTAGCATGGGAGGCTTCCAGGAGTAACCTAAACATAACTTCAATACAGTCCAGCTTCATTCTTTCATCTAGTAGAAACTTTGAAGCCAAATATAATTTTCACGTGAAGGTCTATGCAAATCAAATACCACTAACTAAATATGGTGTTAGCTTTAGGAAGTAGAATTTGATTCCCATCGAGAGTGATAGAAGATACTAGGAATGCTTCAATAAAGGGACAAATCTAGAAAAAAAAATTGTCTGTTTTCGGAAAGAGATTGAAACTTTTGGCTACTAAATCAGAATAGGAATCATATTGAGATATTTCCTTAATGTTGCGTTTTCCAATGTCTATGTTTGGTCCTCTTTTTATAATGTATATCCATGAACGGTGTTACTTTTATTGATGATTTTCTTGAAATAATTTACACATTTGTTTTATCATCCCAGTGAAAATTGAAAACATATATTCTATATTTTGTTCATGAAATATATGAATTTCTTCCATTATTTCATCATTCCAGTGAAATTTGAAAACATATATTCTATATTTTGTTCATGAAATATATGAAATTCTTCCATTAATTCATCATTCCGGTGAAAATTGAAAACATATTTTCTATATTTTGTTCATGAAATATATGAATTTCTTCCATTATTTCATCATTCCAGTGAAAATTGAAAACATATTCTATATTTTGTTCATGAAATATATGAATTTCTTCCATTATTTCATCATTCCGGTGAAAATTGAAAGCATATTCTATATTTTGTTCATGAAATATATGAATTTCTTCCATTATTTCATCATTCCGGTGAAAATTGAAAACATATTCTATATTTTTTTCATGAAATATATGAATTTCTTCCATTATTTCATCATTCCGGTGAAAATTGAAAACATATTCTATATTTTGTTCATGAAATATATGAATTTCTTCCATTATTTCATCATTCCGGTGAAAATTGAAAACATATATTCTATATTTTGTTCATGAAATATATGAAATTCTTCCATTATTTCATCCTTCCGGTGAAAATTGAAAACATATATTCTATATTTTGTTCATGAAATATATGAAATTCTTCCATTATTTCATCATTCCGGTGAAAATTGAAAACATATTCTATATTTTGTTCATGAAATATATGAATTTCTTCCATTATTTCATCATTCCGGTGAAAATTGAAAACATATTCTATATTTTGTTCATGAAATATATGAATTTCTTCCATTATTTCATCATCCCGGTGAAAATTGAAAACATATTCTATATTTTGTTCATGAAATATATGAATTTCTTCCATTATTTCATCATTCCGGTGAAAATTGAAAAAATATTCTATATTTTGTTCATGAAATATATGAATTTCTTCCATTATTTCATCATTCCGGTGAAAATTGAAAACATTCTATATTTTGTTCATGAAATATATGAATTTCTTTCATTATTTCATCATTCCGGTGAAAATTGAAAACATATTCTATATTTTGTTCATGAAATATATGAATTTCTTCCATTATTTCATCATTCCGGTGAAAATTGAAAAAATTTTCTATATTTTGTTCATGAAATATATGAATTTCTTTCATTATTTCATCATTCCGGTGAAAATTGAAAAAATATATCTATATTTTGTTCATGAAATATACGAATTTCTTCCATTATTTCATCATTCCGGTGAAAATTGAAAACATATTCTATATTTTGTTCATGAAATATACGAATTTCTTCCATTAATTCATCATTCCGGTGAAAATTAAAAATATATTCTATATTTTGTTCATGAAATATACGAATTTCTTCCATTATTTCATCATTCCGGTGAGAATTAAAAACATATTCTATATTTTGTTCATGAAATATATGAATTTCTTCCATTATTTCATCATTCCGGTGAAAATTGAAAACATATTCTATATTTTGTTCATGAAATATATGAATTTCTTCCATTATTTCATCATTCCGGTGAAAATTGAAAACATATTCTATATTTTGTTCATGAAATATATGAATATCTTCCATTATTTCATCATTCCGGTGAAAATTGAAAAAATATATTCTATATTTTGTTCATGAAATATACGAATTTCTTCCATTATTTCATCATTCCGGTGAAAATTGAAAACATATTCTATATTTTGTTCATGAAATATACGAATTTCTTCCATTAATTCATCATTCCGGTGAAAATTAAAAATATATTCTATATTTTGTTCATGAAATATACGAATTTCTTCCATTATTTCATCATTCCGGTGAGAATTAAAAACATATTCTATATTTTGTTCATGAAATATATGAATTTCTTCCATTATTTCATCATTCCGGTGAAAATTGAAAACATATTCTATATTTTGTTCATGAAATATATGAATTTCTTCCATTATTTCATCATTCCGGTGAAAATTGAAAACATATTCTATATTTTGTTCATGAAATATACGAATTTCTTCCATTAATTCATCATTCCGGTGAAAATTAAAAATATATTCTATATTTTGTTCATGAAATATACGAATTTCTTCCATTATTTCATCATTCCGGTGAGAATTAAAAACATATTCTATATTTTGTTCATGAAATATATGAATTTCTTCCATTATTTCATCATTCCGGTGAAAATTGAAAACATATATTCTATATTTTGTTCATGAAATATATGAATTTCTTCCATTATTTCATCATTCCGGTGAAAATTAAAAACATATTCTATATTTTGTTCATGAAATATATGAATTTCTTCCATTATTTCATCATTCCGGTGAAAATTGAAAACATATTCTATATTTTGTTCATGAAATATACGAATTTCTTCCATTAATTCATCATTCCGGTGAAAATTAAAAATATATTCTATATTTTGTTCATGAAATATACGAATTTCTTCCATTATTTCATCATTCCGGTGAGAATTAAAAACATATTCTATATTTTGTTCATGAAATATATGAATTTCTTCCATTATTTCATCATTCCGGTGAAAATTGAAAACATATATTCTATATTTTGTTCATGAAATATATGAATATCTTCCATTATTTCATCATTCCGGTGAAAATTGAAAACATATTCTATATTTTGTTCATGAAATATATGAATTTCTTCCATTATTTCATCATTCCGGTGAAAATTGAAAACATATATTCTATATTTTGTTCATGAAATATATGAATATCTTCCATTATTTCATCATTCCGGTGAAAATTGAAAACATATTCTATATTTTGTTCATGAAATATATGAATTTCTTCCATTATTTCATCATTCCGGTGAAAATTGAAAACATATATTCTATATTTTGTTCATGAAATATATGAATTTCTTCCATTATTTCATCATTCCGGTGAAAATTGAAAACATATATTCTATATTTTGTTCATGAAATATATGAATTTCTTCCATTATTTCATCATTCGGTGAAAATTGAAAACATATATTCTATATTTTGTTCATGAAATATATGAATTTCTTTCATTATTTCATCATTCCGGTGAAAATTGAAAACATATTCTATATTTTGTTCATGAAATATATGAATTTCTTTCATTATTTCATCATTCCGGTGAAAATTGAAAACATATTCTATATTTTGTTCATGAAATATATGAATTTCTTCCATTATTTCATCATTCCGGTGAAAATTAAAAACATATATTCTATATTTTGTTCATGAAATATATGAATTTCTTCTATTATTTCATCATTCCAGTGAAAATTGAAAACATATATTCTATATTTTGTTCATGAAATATATGAATTTCTTCTATTATTTCCTCATTCTGGTGAAAATTAAAAACATATTCTATATTTTGTTCATGAAATATATGAATTTCTTCCATTATTTCATCATTCCGGTGAAAATTGAAAACATATATTCTATATTTTGTTCATGAAATATATGAATTTCTTCCATTATTTCATCATTCCAGTGAAAATTGAAAACATATATTCTATATTTTGTTCATGAAATATATGAATTTCTTCTATTATTTCATCATTCCGGTGAAAATTGAAAACATATATTCTATATTTTGTTCATGAAATATATGAATTTCTTCCATTATTTCATCATTCCGGTGAAAATTGAAAACATATATTCTATATTTTGTTCATGAAATATATGAATTTCTTCCATTATTTCATCATTCCAGTGAAAATTGAAAACATATATTCTATATTTTGTTCATGAAATATATGAATTTCTTCCATTATTTCTCATTCCGGTGAAAATTGAAAACATATATTTTATATTTTGTTCATGAAATATATGAATTTCTTCCATTATTTCATCATTCCGGTGAAAATTGAAAACATATATTCTATATTTTGTTCATGAAATATATGAATTTCTTCCATTATTTCATCATTCCAGTGAAAATTGAAAACATATATTCTATATTTTGTTCATGAAATATATGAATTTCTTCTATTATTTCATCATTCCGGTGAAAATTGAAAACATATATTCTATATTTTGTTCATGAAATATATGAATTTCTTCCATTATTTCATCATTCCGGTGAAAATTGAAAACATATTCTATATTTTGTTCATGAAATATATGAATTTCTTCCATTATTTCATCATTCCGGTGAAAATTAAAAACATATATTCTATATTTTGTTCATGAAATATATGAATTTCTTCTATTATTTCATCATTCCAGTGAAAATTGAAAACATATATTCTATATTTTGTTCATGAAATATATGAATTTCTTCTATTATTTCCTCATTCTGGTGAAAATTAAAAACATATTCTATATTTTGTTCATGAAATATATGAATTTCTTCCATTATTTCATCATTCCGGTGAAAATTGAAAACATATTCTATATTTTGTTCATGAAATATATGAATTTCTTCCATTATTTCATCATTCCAGTGAAAATTGAAAACATATATTCTATATTTTGTTCATGAAATATATGAATTTCTTCCATTATTTCTCATTCCGGTGAAAATTGAAAACATATATTCTATATTTTGTTCATGAAATATATGAATTTCTTCCATTATTTCCATCATTCCGGTAAAGATTGAAAACATATATTCTATATTTTGTTCATGAAATATATGAATTTCTTCCATTATTTCATCATTCCGGTGAAAATTAAAAACATATTTTATATTTTGTTCATGAAATATATGAATTTCTTTCATTATTTCATCATTCCGGTGAAAATTGAAAACATATTCTATATTTTGTTCATGAAATATATGAATTTCTTCCATTATTTCATCATTCCGGTGAAAATTAAAAACATATATTCTATATTTTGTTCATGAAATATATGAATTTCTTCTATTATTTCATCATTCCAGTGAAAATTGAAAACATATATTCTATATTTTGTTCATGAAATATATGAATTTCTTCCATTATTTCCTCATTCTGGTGAAAATTAAAAACATATTCTATATTTTGTTCATGAAATATATGAATTTCTTCCATTATTTCATCATTCCGGTGAAAATTGAAAACATATATTCTATATTTTGTTCATGAAATATATGAATTTCTTCCATTATTTCATCATTCCAGTGAAAATTGAAAACATATATTCTATATTTTGTTCATGAAATATATGAATTTCTTCTATTATTTCATCATTCCGGTGAAAATTGAAAACATATATTCTATATTTTGTTCATGAAATATATGAATTTCTTCCATTATTTCATCATTCCGGTGAAAATTGAAAACATATATTCTATATTTTGTTCTTGAAATATATGAATTTCTTCCATTATTTCATCCTTCCAGTGAAAATTGAAAACATATATTCTATATTTTGTTCATGAAATATATGAATTTCTTCCATTATTTCTTCATTCCGGTGAAAATTGAAAACATATATTCTATATTTTGTTCATGAAATATATGAATTTCTTCCATTATTTCATCATTCCGGTGAAAATTGAAAACATGTATTCTATATTTTGTTCATGAAATATATGAATTTCTTCCATTATTTCATCATTCCAGTGAAAATTGAAAACATATATTCTATATTTTGTTCATGAAATATATGAATTTCTTCTATTATTTCATCATTCCGGTGAAAATTGAAAACATATATTCTATATTTTGTTCATGAAATATATGAATTTCTTCCATTATTTCATCATTCCGGTGAAAATTGAAAACATATATTCTATATTTTGTTCTTGAAATATATGAATTTCTTCCATTATTTCATCCTTCCAGTGAAAATTGAAAACATATATTCTATATTTTGTTCATGAAATATATGAATTTCTTCCATTATTTCTTCATTCCGGTGAAAATTGAAAACATATATTCTATATTTTGTTCATGAAATATATGAATTTCTTCCATTATTTCCATCATTCCGGTAAAATTGAAAACATATATTCTATATTTTGTTCATGAAATATATGAATTTCTTCCATTATTTCATCATTCCGGTGAAAATTGAAAACATATTTTATATTTTGTTCATGAAATATATGAATTTCTTCCATTATTTCATCATTCCGGTGAAAATTGAAAACATATATTCTATATTTTGTTCATGAAATATATGAATTTCTTCCATTATTTCATCATTCCATTGAAAATTGAAAACATATATTCTATATTTTGTTCATGAAATATATGAATTTCTTCCATTATTTCATCATTCCATTGAAAATTGAAAACATATATTTTATATTTTGTTCATGAAATATATGAATTTCTTCCATTATTTCAACATTCCGGTGAAAATTGAAAACATATATTCTATATTTTGTTCATGAAATATATGAATTTCTTCCATTATTTCATCATTCCGGTGAAAATTAAAAACATATTTTATATTTTGTTCATGAAATATATGAATTTCTTCCATTATTTCATCATTCCGGTGAAAATTGAAAACATATATTCTATATTTTGTTCATGAAATATATGAATTTCTTCCATTATTTCATCATTCCATTGAAAATTGAAAACATATATTCTATATTTTGTTCATGAAATATATGAATTTCTTCCATTATTTCAACATTCCGGTGAAAATTGAAAACATATATTCTATATTTTGTTCATGAAATATATGAATTTCTTCCATTATTTCATCATTCCGGTGAAAATTGAAAACATATTCTATATTTTGTTGAAATATATGAATTTCTTCCATTATTTCATCATTCCGGTGAAAATTGAAAACATATATTCTATATTTTGTTCATGAAATATATGAATTTCTTCCATTATTTCATCATTCCGGTGAAAATTGAAAACATATATTCTATATTTTGTTCATGAAATATATGAATTTCTTCCATTATTTCATCATTCCGGTGAAAATTGAAAACATATATTCTATATTTTGTTCATGAAATATATGAATTTCTTCCATTATTTCATCATTCCGGTGAAAATTGAAAACATATATTCTATATTTTGTTCATAAAATATATGAATTTCTTCCATTATTTCATCATTCCGGTGAAAATTGAAAACATATATTCTATATTTTGTTCATGAAATATATGAATTTCTTCCATTATTTCATCATTCCGGTGAAAATTGAAAACATATATTCTATATTTTGTTCATGAAATATATGAATTTCTTCCATTATTTCATCATTCCGGTGAAAATTGAAAACATATATTCTATATTTTGTTCATGAAATATATGAATTTCTTCCATTATTTCATCATTCCGGTGAAAATTGAAAACATATATTCTATATTTTGTTCATGAAATATATGAATTTCTTCCATTATTTCATCATTCCGGTGAAAATTGAAAACATATATTCTATATTTTGTTCATGAAATATATGAATTTCTTCCATTATTTCATCATTCCGGTGAAAATTGAAAACATATATTCTATATTTTGTTCATGAAATATATGAATTTCTTCCATTATTTCATCATTCCGGTGAAAATTGAAAACATATATTCTATATTTTGTTCATGAAATATATGAATTTCTTCCATTATTTCATCATTCCGGTGAAAATTGAAAACATATATTCTATATTTTGTTCATGAAATATATGAATTTCTTCCATTATTTCATCATTCCGGTGAAAATTGAAAACATATATTCTATATTTTGTTCATGAAATATATGAATTTCTTCCATTATTTCATCATTCCGGTGAAAATTGAAAACATATATTCTATATTTTGTTCATGAAATATATGAATTTCTTCCATTATTTCATCTTTCCGGTGAAAATTGAAAACATATATTCTATATTTTGTTCATGAAATATATGAATTTCTTCCATTATTTCATCATTTCCGGTGAAAATTGAAAACATATATTCTATATTTTGTTCATGAAATATATGAATTTCTTCCATTATTTCATCATTCCGGTGAAAATTGAAAACATATATTCTATATTCTGTTCATGAAATATATGAATTTCTTCCATTATTTCATCATTCCGGTGAAAATTGAAAACATATATTCTATATTTGTTCATGAAATATATGAATTTCTTCCATTATTTCATCATTCCGGTGAAAATTGAAAACATATATTCTATATTTTGTTCATGAAATATATGAATTTCTTCCATTATTTCATCATTCCGGTGAAAATTGAAAACATATATTCTATATTTTGTTCATGAAATATATGAATTTCTTCCATTATTTCATCATTCCGGTGAAAATTGAAAACATATATTCTATATTTTGTTCATGAAATATATGAATTTCTTCCATTATTTCATCATTTCGGTGAAAATTGAAAACATATATTCTATATTTGTTCATGAAATATATGAATTTCTTTCATTATTTCATCATTCCGGTGAAAATTGAAAACATATTCTATATTTTGTTCATGAAATATATGAATTTCTTTCATTATTTCATCATTCCGGTGAAAATTGAAAACATATTCTATATTTTGTTCATGAAATATATGAATTTCTTCCATTATTTCATCATTCCGGTGAAAATTAAAACATATATTCTATATTTTGTTCATGAAATATATGAATTTCTTCTATTATTTCATCATTCCAGTGAAAATTGAAAACATATATTCTATATTTTGTTCATGAAATATATGAATTTCTTCTATTATTTCCTCATTCTGGTGAAAATTAAAACATATTCTATATTTTGTTCATGAAATATATGAATTTCTTCCATTATTTCATCATTCCGGTGAAAATTGAAAACATATATTCTATATTTTGTTCATGAAATATATGAATTTCTTCCATTATTTCATCATTCCAGTGAAAATTGAAAACATATATTCTATATTTTGTTCATGAAATATATGAATTTCTTCTATTATTTCATCATTCCGGTGAAAATTGAAAACATATATTCTATATTTTGTTCATGAAATATATGAATTTCTTCCATTATTTCATCATTCCGGTGAAAATTGAAAACATATATTCTATATTTTGTTCATGAAATATATGAATTTCTTCCATTATTTCATCCTTCCAGTGAAAATTGAAAACATATATTCTATATTTTGTTCATGAAATATATGAATTTCTTCCATTATTTCTCATTCCGGTGAAAATTGAAAACATATATTTTATATTTTGTTCATGAAATATATGAATTTCTTCCATTATTTCATCATTCCGGTGAAAATTGAAAACATATATTCTATATTTTGTTCATGAAATATATGAATTTCTTCCATTATTTCATCATTCCAGTGAAAATTGAAAACATATATTCTATATTTTGTTCATGAAATATATGAATTTCTTCTATTATTTCATCATTCCGGTGAAAATTGAAAACATATATTCTATATTTTGTTCATGAAATATATGAATTTCTTCCATTATTTCATCATTCCGGTGAAAATTGAAAACATATTCTATATTTTGTTCATGAAATATATGAATTTCTTCCATTATTTCATCATTCCGGTGAAAATTAAAAACATATATTCTATATTTTGTTCATGAAATATATGAATTTCTTCTATTATTTCATCATTCCAGTGAAAATTGAAAACATATATTCTATATTTTGTTCATGAAATATATGAATTTCTTCTATTATTTCCTCATTCTGGTGAAAATTAAAAACATATATCTATATTTTGTTCATGAAATATATGAATTTCTTCCATTATTTCATCATTCCGGTGAAAATTGAAAACATATATTCTATATTTTGTTCATGAAATATATGAATTTCTTCTATTATTTCATCATTCCGGTGAAAATTGAAAACATATATTTTATATTTTGTTCATGAAATATATGAATTTCTTCCATTATTTCATCATTCCGGTGAAAATTGAAAACATATTCTATATTTTGTTCATGAAATATATGAATTTCTTCCATTATTTCATCATTCCAGTGAAAATTGAAAACATATATTCTATATTTTGTTCATGAAATATATGAATTTCTTCCATTATTTCTCATTCCGGTGAAAATTGAAAACATATATTCTATATTTTGTTCATGAAATATATGAATTTCTTCCATTATTTCCATCATTCCGGTAAAATTGAAAACATATATTCTATATTTTGTTCATGAAATATATGAATTTCTTCCATTATTTCATCATTCCGGTGAAAATTAAAAACATATTTTATATTTTGTTCATGAAATATATGAATTTCTTCCATTATTTCATCATTCCGGTGAAAATTGAAAACATATATCTATATTTTGTTCATGAAATATATGAATTTCTTCCATTATTTCATCATTCCGGTGAAAATTAAAAACATATATTCTATATTTTGTTCATGAAATATATGAATTTCTTCTATTATTTCATCATTCCAGTGAAAATTGAAAACATATATTCTATATTTTGTTCATGAAATATATGAATTTCTTCCATTATTTCCTCATTCCGGTGAAAATTAAAAACATATATTCTATATTTTGTTCATGAAATATATGAATTTCTTCCATTATTTCATCATTCCGGTGAAAATTGAAAACATATATTCTATATTTTGTTCATGAAATATATGAATTTCTTCCATTATTTCATCATTCCGGTGAAAATTGAAAACATATATTCTATATTTTGTTCATGAAATATATGAATTTCTTCTATTATTTCATCATTCCGGTGAAAATTGAAAACATATATTCTATATTTTGTTCATGAAATATATGAATTTCTTCCATTATTTCATCATTCCGGTGAAAATTGAAAACATATATTCTATATTTTGTTCATGAAATATATGAATTTCTTCCATTATTTCATCATTCCGGTGAAAATTGAAAACATATATTCTATATTTTGTTCATGAAATATATGAATTTCTTCCATTATTTCATCATTCCGGTGAAAATTGAAAACATATATTCTATATTTTGTTCATGAAATATATGAATTTCTTCCATTATTTCATCATTCCGGTGAAAATTGAAAACATATATTCTATATTTTGTTCATGAAATATATGAATTTCTTCCATTATTTCATCATTCCGGTGAAAATTGAAAACATATATTCTATATTTTGTTCATGAAATATATGAATTTCTTCCATTATTTCATCATTCCGGTGAAAATTGAAAACATATATTCTATATTTTGTTCATGAAATATATGAATTTCTTCCATTATTTCATCATTCCGGTGAAAATTGAAAACATATATTCTATATTTTGTTCATGAAATATATGAATTTCTTCCATTATTTCATCATTCCGGTGAAAATTGAAAACATATATTCTATATTTTGTTCATGAAATATATGAATTTCTTCCATTATTTCATCATTCCGGTGAAAATTGAAAACATATATTCTATATTTTGTTCATGAAATATATGAATTTCTTCCATTATTTCATCATTCCGGTGAAAATTGAAAACATATATTCTATATTTTGTTCATGAAATATATGAATTTCTTCCATTATTTCATCATTCCGGTGAAAATTGAAAACATATATTCTATATTTTGTTCATGAAATATATGAATTTCTTCCATTATTTCATCATTCCGGTGAAAATTGAAAACATATATTCTATATTTTGTTCATGAAATATATGAATTTCTTCCATTATTTCATCATTCCGGTGAAAATTGAAAACATATATTCTATATTTTGTTCATGAAATATATGAATTTCTTCCATTATTTCATCATTCCGGTGAAAATTGAAAACATATATTCTATATTTTGTTCATGAAATATATGAATTTCTTCCATTATTTCATCATTCCGGTGAAAATTGAAAACATATATTCTATATTTTGTTCATGAAATATATGAATTTCTTCCATTATTTCATCATTCCGGTGAAAATTGAAAACATATATTCTATATTTTGTTCATGAAATATATGAATTTCTTCCATTATTTCATCATTCCGGTGAAAATTGAAAACATATATTCTATATTTTGTTCATGAAATATATGAATTTCTTCCATTATTTCATCATTCCGGTGAAAATTGAAAACATATATTCTATATTTTGTTCATGAAATATATGAATTTCTTCCATTATTTCATCATTCCGGTGAAAATTGAAAACATATATTCTATATTTTGTTCATGAAATATATGAATTTCTTCCATTATTTCATCATTCCGGTGAAAATTGAAAACATATATTCTATATTTTGTTCATGAAATATATGAATTTCTTCCATTATTTCATCATTCCGGTGAAAATTGAAAACATATATTCTATATTTTGTTCATGAAATATATGAATTTCTTCCATTATTTCATCATTCCGGTGAAAATTGAAAACATATATTCTATATTTTGTTCATGAAATATATGAATTTCTTCCATTATTTCATCATTCCGGTGAAAATTGAAAACATATATTCTATATTTTGTTCATGAAATATATGAATTTCTTCCATTATTTCATCATTCCGGTGAAAATTGAAAACATATATTCTATATTTTGTTCATGAAATATATGAATTTCTTCCATTATTTCATCATTCCGGTGAAAATTGAAAACATATATTCTATATTTTGTTCATGAAATATATGAATTTCTTCCATTATTTCATCATTCCGGTGAAAATTGAAAACATATATTCTATATTTTGTTCATGAAATATATGAATTTCTTCTATTATTTCATCATTCCGGTGAAAATTGAAAACATATATTCTATATTTTGTTCATGAAATATATGAATTTCTTCCATTATTTCATCATTCCGGTGAAAATTGAAAACATATATTCTATATTTTGTTCATGAAATATATGAATTTCTTCCATTATTTCATCATTCCGGTGAAAATTGAAAACATATATTCTATATTTTGTTCATGAAATATATGAATTTCTTCCATTATTTCATCATTCCGGTGAAAATTGAAAACATATATTCTATATTTTGTTCATGAAATATATGAATTTCTTCTATTATTTCATCATTCCGGTGAAAATTGAAAACATATATTCTATATTTTGTTCATGAAATATATGAATTTCTTCCATTATTTCATCATTCCGGTGAAAATTGAAAACATATATTCTATATTTTGTTCATGAAATATATGAATTTCTTCCATTATTTCATCATTCCGGTGAAAATTGAAAACATATATTCTATATTTTGTTCATGAAATATATGAATTTCTTCCATTATTTCATCATTCCGGTGAAAATTGAAAACATATATTCTATATTTTGTTCATGAAATATATGAATTTCTTCCATTATTTCATCATTCCGGTGAAAATTGAAAACATATATTCTATATTTTGTTCATGAAATATATGAATTTCTTCCATTATTTCATCATTCCGGTGAAAATTGAAAACATATATTCTATATTTTGTTCATGAAATATATGAATTTCTTCTATTATTTCATCATTCCGGTGAAAATTGAAAACATATATTCTATATTTTGTTCATGAAATATATGAATTTCTTCCATTATTTCATCATTCCGGTGAAAATTGAAAACATATATTCTATATTTTGTTCATGAAATATATGAATTTCTTCCATTATTTCATCATTCCGGTGAAAATTGAAAAACATATATTCTATATTTTGTTCATGAAATATATGAATTTCTTCCATTATTTCATCATTCCGGTGAAAATTGAAAACATATATTCTATATTTTGTTCATGAAATATATGAATTTCTTCCATTATTTCATCATTCCGGTGAAAATTGAAAACATATATTCTATATTTTGTTCATGAAATATATGAATTTCTTCCATTATTTCATCATTCCGGTGAAAATTGAAAACATATATTCTATATTTTGTTCATGAAATATATGAATTTCTTCCATTATTTCATCATTCCGGTGAAAATTGAAAACATATATTTATATTTTGTTCATGAAATATATGAATTTCTTCCATTATTTCATCATTCCGGTGAAAATTGAAAACATATATTCTATATTTTGTTCATGAAATATATGAATTTCTTCCATTATTTCATCATTCCGGTGAAAATTGAAAACATATATTCTATATTTTGTTCATGAAATATATGAATTTCTTCCATTATTTCATCATTCCGGTGAAAATTGAAAACATATATTCTATATTTTGTTCATGAAATATATGAATTTCTTCCATTATTTCATCATTCCGGTAAAATTGAAAACATATATTCTATATTTTGTTCATGAAATATATGAATTTCTTCCATTATTTCATCATTCCGGTGAAAATTAAAAACATATTTTATATTTTGTTCATGAAATATATGAATTTCTTCCATTATTTCATCATTCCGGTGAAAATTGAAAACATATATCTATATTTTGTTCATGAAATATATGAATTTCTTCCATTATTTCATCATTCCGGTGAAAATTAAAAACATATATTCTATATTTTGTTCATGAAATATATGAATTTCTTCTATTATTTCATCATTCCAGTGAAAATTGAAAACATATATTCTATATTTTGTTCATGAAATATATGAATTTCTTCCATTATTTCATCATTCCGGTGAAAATTAAAAACATATATTCTATATTTTGTTCATGAAATATATGAATTTCTTCCATTATTTCATCATTCCGGTGAAAATTGAAAACATATATTCTATATTTTGTTCATGAAATATATGAATTTCTTCCATTATTTCATCATTCCGGTGAAAATTGAAAACATATATTCTATATTTTGTTCATGAAATATATGAATTTCTTCCATTATTTCATCATTCCGGTGAAAATTGAAAACATATATTCTATATTTTGTTCATGAAATATATGAATTTCTTCCATTATTTCATCATTCCGGTGAAAATTGAAAACATATATTCTATATTTTGTTCATGAAATATATGAATTTCTTCCATTATTTCATCATTCCGGTGAAAATTGAAAACATATATTCTATATTTTGTTCATGAAATATATGAATTTCTTCCATTATTTCATCATTCCGGTGAAAATTGAAAACATATATTCTATATTTTGTTCATGAAATATATGAATTTCTTCCATTATTTCATCATTCCGGTGAAAATTGAAAACATATATTCTATATTTTGTTCATGAAATATATGAATTTCTTCCATTATTTCATCATTCCGGTGAAAATTGAAAACATATATTCTATATTTTGTTCATGAAATATATGAATTTCTTCCATTATTTCATCATTCCGGTGAAAATTGAAAACATATATTCTATATTTTGTTCATGAAATATATGAATTTCTTCCATTATTTCATCATTCCGGTGAAAATTGAAAACATATATTCTATATTTTGTTCATGAAATATATGAATTTCTTCCATTAT
>NW_027171728.1:5000-145000 GCF_036898095.1 Palaemon carinicauda
CTCTCTCTCTCTCTCTCTCTCTCTCCCATAAAAACTTTAAATGTTTTAATTAATTAGCCCTATCCAAGAGCAAATGGAGTCTCCGCGGATGGACACATCCAGAATCACTCTCTCTCTCTCTCTCTCTCTCTCTCTCTCTCTCTTGACACATTAGCAGTAATATAAAGATAAGTCATTGCTCATGAGACCTTCTTTAACCTAAGATGTTCCTTATCGTGTTCGACCCAAATATACATCTTTCCGTCTATTCATTTTGCAATTTAATGCAGCGGACAGTGCCAAGGTCTCGAGTCTCCTCTGCATTCCTTCATTATGAATGAGATGTCTCTTTATTGGAGGTAGTAATTATAACCAATAGTCATTAACGTGTGGGTCATCTGGTATTAATATTTAGGTCAGCTGATTTTTTTTTTTTTTTTTGGGCGGCTAGATAGAATTTTCATTAAGTTTTATTTCTTTTGTTTTAAACAAGGTATTTCTTCTTAGTCTCTTGTTAAAAACAATCTTCTTGTGTGTGTGCGTGTGTGTGTGTTTTGGATGCTGTATAGATATTTTTATAAAATCAATTACTTTACCATAGTTAAATCTTTTAATTTTTTTAGCAATATGATACTGGTGCTAACGTTCTTTGATGTCAAAAAATAGAAATTTCAAAATCAAGTGTATGTACAGTTGGATACAGGAATTCCTGGTACACCTTTCTCTGAAGAAATACACCCAGCCACTCCCTTACTGTAAGATAGTTCAAGTGTTTAGCCCCGCCCACCACTTCTGCCATCTCTTCTTACACTATCTATTTGGTTCCTTGCAACCAAGTAATGCCCACTCCCTTGCTGTTAGATAGTTCATGTGTCCATCTTTGCCTTGTCTTCCTACACTATCTGTTTGGTTACTAAATGAAGTAAGGGTGTCACAGAGTGTACTTCTTTGGAGCTCGGTGTTGAGCAGAGCTACTTATAATGGGCCCCGAGTAGTCTATGTAATTAACAAAGGGAAAAATCAACAGACTATGACAAACCACTATGTATGGCTTTCATAGGCAAGGAAAAAGCTTTAGATTCTGCCAAAACTTCAGCAGTAATGAAAGCCCTTCAAAGGCAAGAATTAGATTAATCTTATGTTGGAACACTTGACCAGAGATTCCAGCATCCAATTGGACATTAATCAAGTATTTCATCCTTAAGAAACCTTTATTTTGATATCACTTACATCTTTTATTTTTTGCTTAAAAACAATGTTCGAGTAGAGCTTTAAAAAGTCGTCCCAATTTCCAGGTCGGGAGGGAGACCATCAACAGCAGCGATGACCCCATCCTGAAGCAGGACATGCCAGCTGCTCTCCAACGGGTAGAAAGTGCCTCGAAGCTCCTGGAAGAGGCGTCGTCCCTGCTGAAGGCGGACCCTTATTCACAGCCAGCCAGGTGAGATTCGGAGGACACTTTGTCCGTCAGGTAGAAGTTAATGAAGACTTATCATTTGCCATTGTTTTGCTCCATCAAGATCTTTCAAGGGGATTCTCTAAATATCCTGTCTAACTTGAACATCACTATTCACAGACATGTTGTGTTGGAGCAAAATAAGAGATGAGGTATGGGTTTTGGTGTGAGTGAACTGACAGTGTTTGGTAACCTTACTTTTATGATTATTACTAGCTACAATACAACCCTAGTTGGAAAAGCAGGGTGCTATAAACTTAAGGCTTCCACAGGGAAAATAGCTAAGTGCAGAAAGGAAACAAGGGAATAAATAAACAATATGAGCAATAATGAACAATTAAAATAAAAACATTAAAGAACAAAACAACATTAGAATAAATCGGTCATATATAAACTATAAAGAGACACTTATATCAGCCTGTTCAACATAAAAACATTCACTGAATGTTTGAATTTTTCTAGTTCCACCAATTCAACTACCTGATTAGGAAGATTATTTCACAATCTGGTCATAGCTGGAATAAAAACTACTAGAATACTGTGTAAGAGCCTTATGACGGAGAGGGCCTGACTATTAGAATTAACTCCATACTCAGTATTACAAACATGATGGTACTATCTGGGAAGATCTGAATGCAAAGGGTGGTCAAAATTATGAAAAATCTTATGCAACATGCATAACGAACTAATTGAATGACGCTGCCAGAGATTAATATCTAGATCAGGAGTAAGGAATTTAATAGACAGGAAGGTCTTTTCCAACAAATTAAGATGAGATTCAGTAGCTTGAGACCAGATAGGGGAACAATGCTCGAAACAGGGCAAAATGAAAGAATTATAACACTTCTTCAGAATAGATTGATCAAATAAAATCTTAAAAAGACTTTCTCAACAAGCCAATATTTTTGTGCAATTGAAAAAGAGACAGCCCAAATGTGTTTCTCAAAAGTGAATTTGGAATCAAAATTTATACCTAAAATCTTTTAAGAGTCGTATAGAGTTAAAAAAAACATTATTAATGCTGAGATCTGGATGTTGAGGAACCACGGCCCTCGACCTACTTGAGATGTTAAGTCACCTAGTAGTTGTAATTGATACAGTGGTCAGGAACATATTTAATATTATGTAGAACACATCATTAAGGGTTGTGGTGGCTGATGTGGTAATGTCCCTGACTGGTGAACACCAGACTGGGGTTCAAGTACCACTCAAACTCTTTAGTTTCTTTGGTCTCTGCAACCTCACAGTTCTTGTGAGGTAAGGATGTGGTGTTTGGGGGAGCCTATAGGTCTGTCTGCTGAGTCATCAGCACCCATTGCCTGGCCCTCCTTGGTCCTAGCTTGAGTGGAAAGGGAGCTTGGTCGCTGATCATATGTATATATGGTCAGTCTAGTCTAGGGCATTGACTTTCTTTATAGGACAATGTCACTGTCCCTTGCCTCTGTCATTCATGAGCAGTCTTTAAACCTTTAAAACCTTTAAGGGCATTAAGATTAAATCATTTGATTGTTATAGTGATATGAGGAGAGTGTTTGGTAGGTCCTAAAAGAACGTCCTCCGGATAGCAAGGTTGGTAGCGTCGCGGATCTCTATTATAGAGGTCCCGAGTTCGGTCCCCGCCAGGGCCGCGAATACCGTGAGACCTTCTACCGGGGGGTACTCCCACGTGGCGCCTGGGGGGAGGTTAGAGGGGACTAGTGATAGTCCCAGCTGGCTAATGGTCGCCCGAGGAGGACGATGTAAATCGTCTCTGTGGAGACCTAAAACCCGCAACTTTAACTTTAGGGATGGAGGCTATCGGTTATAACAGTATTCAGGCGAAGGATTTCTTATCAGTTAAAAAGTAGGATAGTGAAGGCAAATGTAGTGTACTTGTTTAAACTAGGAAAAATTGGATTTTGGTACTGGTTTATGGGACAGTGACATTGCCCTAGCAATCAGGACAATGCCCTAGAGACTGACCATATATACATATGATTAGTGCCCAAGCCTCCTCTCCACCCAAGCTAGGACCAGGGAGGGCCAGGCAGTGGCTGCTAATAACTCAACAGATGGACCTTTAAGGCTCTACCAAACCCTCCAACCTTAGCTCACAAGGATGGTAAGGTTGCAGACACTAATGGCACTAACGAGTCTGAGCAGGACTCGAACCCCCGACTGGCAAACACCAGGCAGAGACGTTATTAATCAGGCCACAGCAACCCTTAATTAGATGATAAATTTAGAATGATTATTCTATTCTACTCATCCTTTCAATAAACTGATTACTGAAGTTCATCTAGAGTATTTACAATGCTTCCAAAAGTATAAAATTGCTGCCAGATCTTTGCTGAAACCGCCCCTTTGAGAAGGCTAAAATTACTGGCTAAACCACCACTGGCATTTAGTGCAGTCTCTGCAACATTTACAATGCTTCCAAAATGCTCAAATCACTGACAGATGATAAATTTAGAATAATTATTCTATTCCGCTCTTCCTTCCAATATTGGACAGAACCATACGGAACTTAATAGTTTTATCTGAATAAGATTTGACAGCTATTATATTAAGGTAAATAATGGTTCAATCCATTGTAAGGGTAGAAGTGACTCTTTAGCTATGATGAGCAGCTCTTCTAGGAGAAACACACTCCAAAATCAAACCATTGTTCTCTAATCTTGGGTAGTGCCATGGCCTCTGTACCATAGTCTTTCACTATCTTGAGCAAGAGTTCTCTTGTTTGAGGGTGCACTCGGGCACACTATTCTATCTTAATTCTCTTCCTCTTGTTTTGTTAAAGTTTTTATCGATTATATTGTATACGAGACATTTTTAATGTTGTTGCTCTTCTTGAAATACAGTATTTTATTTTTCTTTGTTTCCTTTCCTCACAGCTATTTTCCCTGTTGGAGCTCCTAGTCTTAAATCATCCTGCTTTTCCAACTAGGGTTGTAGCCTAGCAAGTAATAATAATAATAATATTGATGAGGCTTACAGAAATCTCTTTTCAGCCTTTTACTTTTAGTACTTTAAGTTGTCTGAAGTATCAATTTTTTACCTTTGAATAGATCTTGAAATAGACATATAGAAGCTCAGCATTATCGAAGAATTATTTACGTATTGTATAAAACCTCTGCTTTTATTTTTTATTATATTATTGTTACATTTTATTTTATTAGTTTCTGTTGCTCTGTAATTTGCAATGCAAATACCTTTCAGGAGGTCATATTTCAAACATCCATTAATTTATTTTGATTCTCTCTCTCTAGAGCCATTCAAAGTTCTTGAAGGAATGACAAATGCAGGTTACAATAATCTATTTACGGGGCACAAATCAGTCCAGAGGTAACGGATACAAACTGGAATTGAAAAGATACAACACCAGTCAATGTGGAAATTTCTTTACGTACAAAATATCAAATAATTGGAGACTTTTGGCGAATGAAGTAAACAGTAAAACGGTAAATGAGTTCAAGAATAAGTTAGACAAGATTATAAGAACTCTAAATGCTTACTGTAAAATGAATCGCTCTACCCAAGAGCAAATGGAGTCTCCGCAGACGGACTAAAAAGTCTTTGAGACATCCAAAATCCTTGTAACTCTAGTACATGAGAGAGATAGAGCTAGAGATAGACATAGTTATGATGATAAACTTGATTTAGACTAGGCCCTCTGAAGGGAAAGAGTACTTGTCCCCATATTTTTATTGTTGTTATTCTCTAGATGCTGTTAGTATGGGTAGTGTATGGTACCCAAATGATAATTGTTGTATATAATAGAATTTAAAGCTATCTTGTTCCAACACGGTTACTTACCTAGAACTACCTTCTTAGGAGTTACTGGTTAACTCTACCTAACTGACCAGCTTTTTGTATAGTTTACCCCCCTCTTCCCGTTTTCTACGGGGTCAACCTCTGGCAGTGTGGTACGTGCCCTGAGGCGACCCGGGGTCAGGCAGCGTGCTAGCTCAGGTCGAATCGCCAGTAAGTTTCTGGTCGCGACGCGATAAACATCTCGCCGCGCTCTCTCTTACCTTGTGCGACCCTTTGTGTCCCCCGATCCTTTGTGATTACCACGTGTTACCCATGTGTTTCCTTTTCACTTTCCCTTTACATCCTTGTGTCTCTTGGTGTGTTAGCTTTGCGTTATGGAGCATCCTCGTCGTTGCCCTGGGCCTGTGGCTGGGAAGTCTTGCGGGGCTTTCCTTTCCAAGCCTGAGGTTGATCCCCACTCCTTGTGCTCCACGTGTAGGGGGAAAGCGTGTTCCCCTACCTCTACGTGCCCGGAGTGTGCTAATTGGACTGAGATCCAGTGGGTGCTCTTCGGGACGAAGAAGAAGAAGGCAGCTAAGAAGTCGCCTAAGGACTCCAGCATATCTTCGCCTGTGGGTTCGCCAGACGCCTCGGCAGACCCTAGCGCCCGTCCTTCTTCCCCTACCCAGCATAGGGGACGAGGTAAGTCCGTTGCGGGGAAGAGGCCCATTGCCCTTCCCCAAGAGTCTGATATTCCTGTGGGGGAAGTGTCCAGTGTGGGGCAGGCATGTGTGGGCCCTAAGTGTAGTGCGGAAGTGTGGATAGGAGGCGAGGGCCTGGTGCCCGCAGGTCCCGTCGCCTCGGGAGATCCAATGTGGGGTAGGCCGAGTGCCGATACTTTCCCTGCCTCGTGGCGTGTTTCAGGTGCGTCAACCGCCGGGGGAGACACGGAAAAAGGTAGTTCGTCGTCTTCGGACCCCACGTGGGTGGCCCCTAGGACTCCCTTCAGGTCTCCCGTTAGAGGAGAAGAGGATGTGGAGCAATGGCTCCGTAAAGGGCTTGCGCGGTCCCCTCCGGCTCCCTCGGCTACGCTACCCCCCGTGTTTCTGCAACCGCCCACACCTGAGAAACGACGTGAATTTCCCCCCGCAGTCTTGGACGTGTCGGCTGGTCGGAGAGCTCCGTCCTCATCCTCGTCATCGTCGGACTCTTCTTCTTCTTCGTCATCAGAGGACGAGGACAGGAACCTTAGCAAGAGAAAGAGGGAGAAATCCCGCAAGAAGTCTCGTTCCCGCTCGAGGCATGGTAAGAAAAGGTCGAAGTCCTCTAAAAAGAAAGCGAAGAGGAGTAAGTCCAAGGACTGGGTGAATGTCACAGTGCCCCGGAGCGAGCTGTTTAGGTTTTCCACAGCCGCGGCCGCTTCCGGGTGGCTCCCTAGAGCCTCGCCTTCTTTGTGTCACCCTCCTATCTCCTCCTTCGGACCAGCCACCCGGCAAGAGGGCTCGAACCGGGACCCCCGTGTAGTGTTTAACCCGACGGTAGCCTCCGCCCCTTCTTCCCTTAGGAAGGATATAAGGAGTATGAAGGAAGGCTTAGCGTCGACCACGGGCACCTTGGAGGCCTTCCTTAAGCACCAAGGGCGCCCGTTGGTCCGCATGGATCCCCCATCCACGGAGCCCCCCATGGAACAAGGTACTCCCATGACGGATGCCTTCGTCTCCACGGGGCAACCCATACCACTGGCAGCCTCGGAGGGCGTTGGTACTCCCATGACGGATGCCTTCGTCCCCACGGGGCAGCCCATACCACTGGCAGGCTCGTCGGGTGTTGCTTTTCCCACCGTCACGGCGTACCCCCGTACGGAGGAACTGGTGACGGAAGACCTGGTTGAAGGAGGGGAGTGCTCGACTGACGACATCTTCTCCTACCATAAGGTTTTAGCCCTAATTCGGAGGCATCACCGGTTGGACGAACCCAAGCCCTCAGCTGCAAAGGTTGTACTATCCGGACTGTCCAGGATGATCGACAGTCCGGTACAACAAAAGCCATCTTTGTCTCTCCCGCTCACTCAAGATGTGAAGTTGGGGAGGGAGCAGATTGATGAATACTTAGCAGGACTAGCAGAGGCCCCCAGAAGCCAGAGTTCCTCCAAGCTTCTTCCGGGCCTGAAATCCCAGAAGCGCTTTTACGTTCCCGAAGGGCATCGCGGTGGTCCCCGTGCGGTAGAAGCAGCGGTGACCGCGCTGAACCAGGGAGCCTCGGAAGACAGGGCCTCCACTGCCCCCGTGTGCTTTTCCCTGTCAGAAGCATCTATGATGGAGGACATGGCTCAGGACCTAGTCTACGTGTCCTCCTGGTTAGATTGGTGGTCGTGCGCTTTGGTGGGGTTTCAGGCATCCCACGACCTCTCCCTACCAGAAAATCAGACCATGCTGAGGGATCTTGTTAGCTCTGGGGGCAAGGCCTTTAGGTTTTTATCATCCCAGTCTCTGTCGGTGGCTTCGAACTGGGTCCTGAGGAAAAGGGATACGGTTCTGAGCAAACTGGTGCGGAAGTTGCCGGACACAGAAGCAAGGAGGCTGAGGAATTCCTCCGTGTGGGGGAATGACATTTTCCCCATCAATTTGGTGGAAAATATTATGGAGAAGGTGAGGAAAGTGAGAGAAACGGATCCTAAGCCCCCCCCCTATGAGGAAGGCCACGTTTAGGAGAGCCCCAACGGACGTCCCTCACCCCTCACAGGCCACACCCTTGCTGCCCCGAAGAGAACCTCCTTCAGCCCCTTGGCTTCAAGCCTCACAGCAGCCCACCCGTAGGGCCACCGCAGGCCCTCAGTCAGCCTACAGACCCTCCTACGGTAACGCCAGGAGAGGTAGATCTGGCCGCTCCTCCAGAAGAAGGTAGGAAGAGAGGCCCCCTACTCCCTCAGGAGCCCCTATTAGGGGGATGCCTCAGACATTTTTGGCATGCATGGCGGGATCTCGGTGCGGATCCCTGGACGGTGACGGTCCTGAAGGAGGGCTACAGACTCCCTTTCCTAGAAGAACCTCCCCATCTCATCCCAGCCCAGAGGGCCGAGTGGCTGGTTCCAAAGGACCCCTTGAAGAGGTCGGCGCTACAAGAGGAAGTAGCGTTCATGATCGACAAGGGAGCCTTGGAGACAGTGGAGAACCCCGGCCCGGGTTTCTTCAGCAGGCTCTTCCTTATGGAGAAATCGACAGGAGGGTGGAGGCCAGTCATAGATCTCTCAGCCCTCAACAAGTTCGTCTCAAAGACGGACTTCAAGATCGATACCCCCAAGACAGTGATCGCAGCCTTGAGGGAGGGGGATTTCCTCATGTCTCTCGACCTCAAGGATGCCTATTTTCAAATCCCCATGCACCCCTCCAGCAGAAAGTTCCTCAGAATCAAGTGGGAGTCCAGTGTCCTGCTGTTCAAAACCCTGTGCTTCAGCCTCTCGACGGCCCCGCAAGTGTTCACGAGAGTGTTCGCCGCGATCTCGGCATGGGCACACGAGAAAGGCATACGTCTACTCAGGTACCTGGACGACTGGTTGCTTCTTTCTGCCTCAAGGGAACAACTGAAGGAGCAAGGCGTTATGTTGCTCGACCTCGGCAAGGTGTTAGGAATCACGGTTAACCTAGGGAAGTCCCAACTAGTCCCCAGCACCAGGATGACTTACTTGGGGATGGTCCTGGACACCCAGTTAGTAAGGGCCTTCCCCTCAGAGGAGAGGTTAGCCAACCTAGAACATATCCTTCAACCCTTCCTGACAGGACAACCCAGGAGGGCCAAGGACTGGCAGAAGTTAATGGGTCATCTGATTTCGCTGGAAAAATTAGTACCGCAAGGGAGACTCAGGCTCTGCCCGGTACAGTGGAATCTAAAGGAGTCGTGGATCCAAGGCAAGGAGCCCCACAAAATAGTCCCAGTCCTCCCGAAGACGAGAGAGACCCTTCTTTGGTGGAACATCAGGTCGAACACAGAGAAGGGAATGCCCTTCGCCTCCGACCCCCCGGAGATGCTGTTGTTCACGGACGCATCGAAGGAGGGTTGGGGAGCACACCTGCTAGGAAAATCGACAAAAGGGCAGTGGTCCAGCGAGGAGGCGTCTCTCCATATAAACATCCTGGAGATTATAGCGGTTCTGAGGGCGTGTCGACAGTTCATACACTTCCTGCGAGGGAACACTGTGGCGTTAATGTGCGACAACGCCACAGTAGTGGCGTATGTAAAGAAACAGGGAGGCATGAAGTCAAAGGTCCTCTGCGCCCTAGCCACGGAACTGTTAGAGTGGGCTACAGAAGAAGGGATAGAACTGACGGCAAGGTTCATTCCAGGAAAGAGGAACGTGATGGCCGACGGCCTCAGCAGGGCGGGTCAAGTGATAGGTTCGGAGTGGACCCTACACCCGGAGGTAGCTCGAGCAGTCGTCCTACTGTGGGGCTCCCCAGTGATAGACTTATTCGCCACACGTCTGAATGCCCAACTCCCCGTGTTCTGTTCTCCAATCCCAGACCCGTCAGCAGCGTTCGAGGACGCCTTCCAACATCCCTGGGACGGTCTCGATGTGTACGCCTTCCCTCCCTTCAGTTTGATCAGGCAAGTGTTGAACAGAGTGAGAGTGTCGGCCAACCTGTCGATGACTTTAGTAGCGCCCTGGTGGCCGGAGAGAGACTGGTTCGCAGACCTAAAGGAATTAGCTCTTCGTCCTCCTTGGCCGCTTCCGGACAGGCCAGACCTCCTGCGTCAACTTCACTTTCACAGGTGGCACGAAAACCCTCGATCCCTCCGCCTTCACGCGTGGAGGTTATCGAGAAGCTCCTGAAGAAAGAAGGATACTCATCGAGAACCGCGGCAAGGATGGCGGGTTATCTACGATGTTCCTCAGCGGTAGTCTACCAGGCAAAGTGGGCAGTCTTCCTGAAGTGGTGTGCGTCCAAAAACATCAGGCCCTTAGGGGCGTCGATCCAGGACATTGCAGACTTTCTGGTGTACCTGAGAGACGACGTGGGTTCGTCCATCCCGGCCATAAAAGAGTTCGAGCAGCCCTAGGTCAAGTCTTCCTCCTTAGGGGCATAGAATTGGGAGCCTCAAGGCACATCTCTATGCTCATCCGCAGTTTTGAGCAATCATGTCCCCCCCAGGAGGTATGGGTTCCGCAGTGGGACCTAGCCAGAGTTCTCAAAGTTCTGTCAGAGCCGCCCTTCGAACCTCTCAGGGACGTACTAAACAGAGAACTCGCCCTTAAAACAGCTTTTCTTTTAGCCCTGGCCTCAGCGAAGAGAGTTAGCGAGTTACACGGCCTCTCTTACGAGGTCTCACACTCCAAAGGGTGGAGGGAAATTGTCTTTAGGTTCGTCCTTAGTTTTGTGGCGAAAACGCAGAACCCAGCGTGTTGGGATCCTCGGTTTGAGGGTTTTTCGGTGCCAGCCATCCCTCGATCTGACAACCCGAAGGATCTACTCTTATGTCCCGTGAGAACAGTAAGAAAATACCTGGAGAGGACCGCAAAATACCGCCCTCAGATAAAAAATTTATTCATCTCAACAGGCCGAGTGAAGAAACCGGTCTCGAAGAATTCTATCTCTTTCTGGCTGCGACAGGTGATAAGGAGGGCCTACGAGGCTTCTGGGACTCCTCTCCCAGGAAAACCAAGACCTCATGATATCAGGGCTCTGAGCACCTCTCTGGCTTTCGAGAAAAACATGGCTGTGGGTAAGATCCTGAAGGCTGGGACCTGGTCTAGACAGTCCACCTTCACGGAACACTATCTCAAAGATTGTACGAGAAAATCCTTGGACAAGTTTTCCATTGGCCTAATCGTTTCGGCCCTTCAAGAGATCTAAGGTCATAGCCCCAGGGTAACCAGGGGTGTTAATGCCAAGAGACACTAGCTCCTTCCTTAACCTTACCCCCCCCCTTTTCCTTCCGTCCCCGGATCGAACGGGCCAGGAAGATGTTGAGAGGACCTTAATCACTGAAAAGAACACCCTTCAAGAGGACATGTATCGGAGTTGGTTTTGAAAAGGTAAGCCATTTAGACACTAAGTAAGTTTTTTGGATAGTTTTCCCCTACTTTTCGTGCAGTTTTCTAGTGGTCGTGGAACCAAGACCTCCTTAGAGGTTCCCTCTCTCACGTGCCTCCCCGTCGAATCCTGATCCCTGCAGGACACTCCCACCTCCTAAAGTGTAAGTCTCCTAAGAAGGTAGTTCTAGGTAAGTAACCGTGTTGGAACAAATCACAAATTTTTAAGTAATTTGTATTTTTCCTAACATACTTACCTAGAACTACCTTCGGGTTATGGCCCTCCCATCCTTCCCCGAGAACCTGCAGGATCGAGTAATACCTATTCCAACGAAACTTACTGGCGATTCGACCTGAGCTAGCACGCTGCCCGATCCCGGGTCGCCTCAGGGCACGTACCACACTGCCAGAGGTTGACCCCGTAGAAAACGGGAAGAGGGGGGTAAACTATACAAAAAGCTGGTCGGTTAGGTAAAGTTAACCAGTAACTCCTAAGAAGGTAGTTCTAGGTAAGTATGTTAGGAAAAATACAAATTACTTAAAAATTTGTGATTTTTCCTCATGCTAAAAGATTTTCTATGGACAGAATACAGTATAGACTGCCTTAAAGTTCTTAGCCTCCTATGTGTAGCTTATAAAAATTTTAAAATTGTTCGTATAGCAGTACCAAGGGTATAGGATAGAAGATTATTTGAATCTACCTGGAAATCATTCACATACAACTATGTGTCTCATGTTCAACTAGAGGGGCACTCAATAGAGCTCAGACCTCTGCCACAGCAGCTTATTTCTGGGCTTTTGCTTAACCTTTGACCTTGACCTTCGTTGACTTCGTTGGCGGAGGTGATAGAGGATGTCGGTTTTTTATTATGTATATTCAAGACACTACTGCTGTTGTTTAACTAAAGATTTTATTATTACTATTATTAATATTATTATTATTATTATTATTATTATTATTATTATTATTATTATTATTATTATTACTAGCTAAGCTACAACCCTTTTTGGAAAAGCAAAATGCTATAATCCCAAGGGCTCCAACAAGGAAAAATAGCCCTGTGAGAAAAGTTAATAAGGAAATAAACTATATCAAAATTAATGAAAAAATTAAGATAAAATGTATAAAAAAACATTAACAACATTAAAATAGATATTCAATATGCAGTATAGACTAAAAAGACTTCTCTGTCAGCTTGTTCAACATAGAAACATTTGCTGCAAGTTTGAACTTTTGAAGTTCTACTGATTCAACTATACGATTAGGAAGATCATTCCACAACTGGAATAAAACTTCTATAATAGGGTGTAGTTGTGAGAGTCATGATGGGGTAGGCCTGGCTATTTATCAGCATTTTCTTGATAAGTTATTTGATTCATATGACTCAAAACCCAAGCTATGTAAAGCATATACAGTATCCGATAATGACTTTTTATTTATAATAATTCTTTTTATTCCCTCAGGAAAAAACTGATAGAGGGAGCCAGAGGTATCTTACAAGGCACTTCCAACCTGCTGCTTTGCTTCGACGAATCAGAAGTGCGCAAGATCATCAGAGAATGCAAGAAGGTCTTGGACTATTTGGCAGTGGCCGAAGTCATAGAAACCATGGAGGATTTAGTGCAGTTTGTGAAGGATCTCTCTCCATGCCTTACCAGAGTAAGTTCTCTATAAATTGGGCCTTTAAGTCTCACCCATAAGGATGAAGGTTTTAAGTTTAATGGATTATGGTGGCTACAAAGGAATGGGGCGCCAGAGACGTACGAGGGCACCGTAAGGTAAGAGGATATGTAACAGCTCCTCACTAATCCTTCCCCTTAGTTGATAAGACTGGGTAAAGTCTATTGGGGGTGCAGATATCTATGGTTATATTAAAATACGTCCCTGATTATACACGATATCTTAGGGTAGTCGTCTTGGGGGCTAGAACCCCATGATACCTGACGGTAATTCTCTTGTAACATCACTCGCAGAAATATTATACAATAGGAAGCTGCCGAAGGGAACTTCCATCAGGTCAACTTGGCTATCTCACCCAAAAATAGATTTTTCCCACAGCAAAATCTGTTTCAAAAGAGCTTGAGTGAATTGAATATAATTACATTTAAATCTCTTATATAAATGATTTTACTCTATTCTATTATTATAGTTGTGACTATTTACAGTTAATCATTTATCCAGGAAAGGTCATCAATGAATTGGCTCTTTTAAGTATCACCCATGGATTACGGTGACTTTCAAAAGAACGACTGAATTGATTCTAATGACATTTGACTTTTAAATAAATGATTTTATCTAATCATTATAGTTTTTTACTATTTACAGGTCATCATTTATTCAGGAAAGGTCATTATCTAAAACGCTGTGGAAGTATTACAATTTCTTGTTGAATTATCGATAATTGCATAACATTGAAACACTGAAGTCATATGTAGGAGTGTCCCCTTCAAATAATATTATATCTTTATGGTTACATTGTTTTATTTGTTTCCAGTAATATTTTTAGAAGACATGACCAAGATCTGTGGTTGTAGAATGTTACCAATAAGATTTTAAATATAGTTTTGAATAATTCTGGTGATTAGCCTTGATAGTATTGAATGGAGAACTATTATACAACTGAATATAAGTACTATTTATTTGGTTTGAGTGCCCTTCATATTTATATACAGTGAACCCTCGTTTATCGCGGTAGATAGGTTCCAGACCCGGCCGCGATAGGTGAAAATCCGCGAAGTAGTGACACCATATTTACCTATTTATTTAACATGTATATTCAGACTTTTAAAACCTTCCCTTGTACGTAGTACTGTTAACAAACTACCCTTTAATGTACAGAACACTTAATGCATGTACTACAGTACCCTAAACTAAAACAGGCACAAATATTAAAGGCGATTTTATATCATGCGTTTCCTAAACACGCCAAAAAGCACGATAAAAAATGGCAACCAATGTTTTGTTTACGTTTCTCTGATCATAATGAAGAAACAAACGCATTTACTGTACACATCTGTGTATAGGCTAGTTTTTGCATCGATTAAATTGATTATTCAGTACAGTATGTTGATTTTGTTATTACCAATATGTATATGTATATGGGTTATGAAAAAAATCCGCGAAGTGGTGAATCCGCGATGGTCGAACCGCGAAGTAGCGAGGGTTCACTGTATTATGAATTAGATAACCTCTGTTATTGTGAATCAACCTTTGAAATGTGAAATTATTGAGAAACCTTTTAGAATTTTTTTGTAATTTAGTTGAACGTAATGTTAAATGTAAGTCTGTAAAACCCTTAATAGTTTTTCTATCATAACTTGAAACCGTAGTCATATTTGGATGAGCTTTTGATTATTTTCTTTTGACCCATTTTTTTCCGAAAATATAATTCCCATTGTCCGATTTACTGACACCGCAGTATCCTTTGATCTTTGGTGTTTCCACAAATAATTTTTCCTTTTGTGTTCAGCAAACTTGTTTGAAATTACTTTTTATAATGGTTACAATAACATCAAAATCGTTTTTTGAAACTAATACATTTTTATAAGTATTAGTTTTACTTTGCTTGGAATTTGGCAGAAGTATTGTTAAAAAGGATATACAGTACAATGCATTATTAGAGAGTGCAAAGATTAACTTGTGTATAATATATTATGAGACTTCTCCTTAAAATCTCTTTAAAAATGTGGATGATATCTCGTATCTGAATAGTGCTTATCATTGAAATTAAATTTCAATACAGTACCGTAGTAAGTTTTCATGTTTTTAGAAAAATATTATAGAAAAAAAAAATAATTGACGCTAAATCTTTAGAATTTATTAATATGAAAAGTAATACCTCAAGATTGGAAAGTTTCCGTATACAATAAACTCATCGTTTGAAACGACATAAAATTTTTTTGCCTCATATTAAAAAAGTACTGTACTTGTGATAGGAAAAGAAATTTGCGCTATTAAGTATAATGAATGATTCAAATGTATTGGCTCTGTTTCGTTCTATTTCACCAAATGAAAAAAATCACGTTACGAAAGCTACTCCGGAATGAATCAATTTCGTATCCTGAGTTATTACCGTACATTGTTTTCAGGTTTCCCGAGACGTCGATGGGCGCCAGCAAGAGTTGACGCATCAAGTGCACAGGGAGATTCTAATGCGATGTCTCGAGGCTGTGAAGACGTTATCCCCTATTCTCATTTGCTCCATGAAGATCTTCATTCAGATATTCCATCAAGGGGGGAAGGGTATAGAGGAGGCAGCAGAAAACAGAAATTATTTAGCTGGTAAGCTGTTCGTTATTCAGAACCACTTTTGTTACTGTTTTTCAAATATTTCTCATATCGTTTATTTCCTCATTTACTTTCTTCACTGGGTTATTTTTCCCTGTTGGAGCCCTTGGGCTTATAGCATCTTGCTTTTCCAACTAGGGTTGCAGTTTAGCTAGTACTAATCATAATCATGATAATAATAATAATAATAATAATAATAATAATAATAATAATATTGATAATAATACTGTATTGAGATAAAGTATTTGTCGTTCTCTTTTTAATAGACATCTTATCTAATTGTCCGCTAGGGTTCTGTGTGAATTCTTATTAGGAGAAAAATGAAAGGAGAAATTCAAAGATTTTCAGGTACTGTGTGCTTTTAAAAGAGCTTGCAAACAAATACAGTACAATATTACAGATTTTCAGGCACTATACTGTAATTTTAAAGGAGATTACAAAGGAATACAGCACAATACTTCAATCTGCGAGTAATGTCGTAGGTGTTGTTTACCAAGTTCTATTTTTAAACTTCAATGTTTTTGTGAAGTCCAAAATTTATTGGAGACACTGATTGATATACCTGTGTTACCTTAATAATAAATCAATTGTATTTTTTAGAACTCCAAATACAATTCCTTTTTTTATATATTGTAGTAATTAATTTTTCTCATTGACTGATAGGATCAGTTATAATGTGTCTGATCAGTTTCTTTTCCCTGGGCTTTGTTTACGTACAATAGTTGTGTAAACTTATACTGCATTTTCAAAGCTATATAAACCTTCTTTAAATCTGCCATATTACTACAGAGGCCACTGCAATACTGTATTCTGAGTAAATGCCGTGGTATCATATGTTGCTATCCAAGAGGAACAATGTTTTTTGGGGATTTATTATAAATTAAAGTACGAGGCTATAAGCCTTGGGTCCAACAAGGAAAGCAGCCTAGTATGAGAAATAGAGAAATAATGAAACTATACTGTGCTGTGTATGATAAATATTAAAATAATAAATTACAATATATACTAAGATCAGTAACAGTGTTGAAAATGACAATTCACATATAAACTACCATGTAAGGCATTATCAACCTGATCAACAGAAAGGCATTTGGAACAAGCTTGAACATTTACCACCCGAGTCTGATTTGATTTGCGTATCAACTAATATCATCTTAACCCTCTTACCCCCAGGCTATTTGGAACTTTCCAACCCTTAACCCCCAGGGGTTATTTTTTTTCAAGCACATTTTGCAATATATTTTTTTTCTAAATTACTCTAACAGCCTTAATTTTCATCATAGAGAGGTCAGGTTGGTCTCATTCTCTTTGAAAATGCCTGAAGTTTCTCCAAAAATTATAAAAAATTTGTAAAAAAAAAAAAAAGAGTAAATAGCAGTTTTTTGCAAGGACGTACCGGTACGTCCATGGGGGTAAAGGGATGAGTTTTGTGAAACGTACCACGTCCTTTTGGGGGTAAAAGGCTTAACTTTGTTGGACAGCATACATAAATGGTACTTGCTAAACGTAAGAAATTTTCCCCAAGATATTGGCCATTACATCATGTGAACTACTGTATATGATCTTTAGATTGAAAAGTACAATGCATACATATAAATCTCTGGTACTGTATACAGATAAACTAAATTGAAACCTTCAAATTCATCTTTCTATTTCTCCCCTAGATTTGGTACATAGAGTTTTCAAATTTATCACAACAAAAGCAGTACAGTAAGGCTTATCAAATCCAAAATTAGAATACTGTAGTGCACTCCAGTTATTACTCGTTCTCTTATGCATGTTTAGTATGCAGAACATTTCAGTAAAGAAGGATGCATATACTGTGCTTTCCTTTCCCTTTAAGCGTAGATGAAGTATAAGAGTCCGCGCAGTCTCCATTTTCTTATATCCAAAAAGAATATTTTCAGTAGCATTTGGTCCATAGTCTATGCCGTGATATGAAATCGGGGCGAAATCAGTTAGGCAAGTTTTTATCTTTTCATATTGTATTTTTCTCTGTAATGAATTTTTGCTTAGTCTGTACCATAAAGTACACTATTTTAGCAGTTATTTATTAATTTACAATTATATTAACTATTCAAGAAAATATAGAAACTATTTCACTTCACATAATTGAGTCTTTCAGTCGAGAAACATGCCAAGCGCCATTTTTAAAAAGTGTCAGAAATCGCGATTGAAAATTGCCAATTTTCAATCGCGAATTACTCTATAAATATAATAGCTAGGAGTTTCATATTTGTTATAAATAGTAGCAAATTTTATATTTATAACAAATATGAAACTCCTAGCTATTATATTTACCGAGTAATTCGCGATTGAAAATTGGCAATTTTCAATCGCGATTTCTGACACTTTTTAAAAATGGCGCTTGGCATGTTTCTCGACTGAAAGACTCATATACTGTACTGTATTGTTTAGGTAATTATTGTTCCCTGTTATCAATGGCATCATCAGACATATCTACATATTGGTCTTACGAGCCATAAGAAGGCTCACCACCCTATTATTATTATTATTATTATTATTATTATTATTATTTTTTCAATATTAATCTTACCCGATAATCATGTAGCTGTCAACTCCGTTGCCCGACAGAATTCTACGGAAGGGATACGCCAGCGATCGCTATACAAGAGGGGGGTGTACTCACAAGCGCCACCTGTGGCCAGGTACTGCAGTACTTCTTCTTGACACCACCTCAATTTTTCCTCTGTCGTGCCTCCGGCTAGACCTACATGGATACGCTGTTGATTCTGGAGTTTTTTGCTCACGATTTGGTGATGTATTTGCTCTAGAGTTTAGCTTTCGCTATTCAGGAAGTTTTATCATTAGCTTAGCTAGCTTTTGGAATTAATTTGATTAATTATGGTGACGAAGAGAGTATGAACTCTCTTTCACTTTTAAATGGCCGACCCTTCCCTTAGACGGAAGTGTTGGTGTCTAAGAGAGTATAGACTCTCTTTCTTAATTTTGCTTAACAAAAAGTTATAGATTTATTTTATATCTCTCCGCCTTTTATAGGCCTCTTCGATTAACTTCCTTTTATTATAAACTTATTAAAATTAATTTTTATATTTGTTTATATTCGACCTTTCCTAATAGTAGGCGGTCTTTTCTTGGTACCGAAGTTAATTAACATTGAGCCCGTCATTTCGGTTTTACCTGTTAACATATTATGCTTTTTTAATGTTTTTGAAAGAATTTCTTTGATAGTCTCGTACTGTTTTCAAAGTTGAACTAACGTTTTGTTTTGTCTCTGCAGTTGTTGACGTTCAGAACGTTCAACTTGCGCTCTATCGTTACGATAGAGAGAGAATTTTCACGGTGTCACGTTGCAGTAAGAGTAACCGTTTCTAGCGTTTTGTTCATTCTTTCTTAGCTTAATGGTTTTAATTCTAATAAAGGAACTTTTTATTTGGGAAATATTTCAGTTTTTTTCCTTTAACAATAATATGTTTTAACGATATATATGATTGGGCTCTTCTCTCAGGTTCTAAGTCAAGAGAGAGAGAGAGAGAGAGATAGAGACGGAGGGAGAGAGAGCTGGATAAACGTTTTGTTCAAGCGAGTAACGTTGTTATCGTTTTTGCTCTTCTCCCTAGTCTCTTTAGGGGAAGAAGGTAAACGTTTCTAGAGTTTTATTCTTGTTCTCAAGCTTTATGCGGTGAGAGATTTTAAACGTAGTTTATTTGATCTAGTGTTTAGTCTCTTTCCAGCCACTGAATTATTTATCTTTCATTAGATTTTTCTGTTACATTGTAATTCTGTTTTCGCAATTACTAACTTTTAAGGAAGGATAGAATTGCGTGTTTCAGGTACAAACCACTTAAAGTTTCGAGTTCAGTGAAATAAGTGCAAACAGAAAATCAAAAGTGATAAGTGATTAGCGCAAAGTGTGTCAGTGTTGTGCGTGAGGGTACTTCTGTGCGTGCCAGTCGTCCTCCCAGTCCGGGACCTCTTGCAAGCTCCCAAGCCCAGGGGAGAAGCAATGTCGAAGGGCAAAAGGGTTCGGCAGGCCTTGATCGGCGCACAGAAGTATCCTCGGTGGTTGCGGGCGTGTCTTACAGAGACCGTCACTCCCACCCGCAGACGATTGAGCCCTTATTTTGCTCGTCTGCAGAAGAAATTTCGGGGAGAAAACGCTGGACTCAGGTCTCAGACCTCTTAAACGTAAAGTCCAGACCTCTAGAGTTCAACAACTCGGATGCAGTCATTGGGTTAGCTCTGACTCTCCGCAGTCATCAGGTGACTGCACACCTCCTAAGAGAGGTAAGGCGATGCCTCAACAGACCTCATCTTCTGTTAAGGCTTTGCCTCAACAGACCTTATCGTCTGTTGATCCCAAGATGACTTTGCTGCAGTCCATGCAGTCGCAGCTTGCGGTCTTAATGCGTGAGTTTCAGGCTGAGAAGGTTACACCTCCTCCTGCGAGCACTCCGCCTCACCGCAGTCCAGTCTGCCAGGCGTACGAAGTTGAGGTTCCTCAAGCTACCTTACCGCGTTCGGAGTTGCCAGTTACCAGCGTTGTGCAGCAACCTCAACCTTCCTTAAGGCAACCTCAACAATGGGAGCAGGAGTCTTATGCCTTGAGGCAAGATTTTCTTGCAGTTAGACCATCTTCGAGGCAACAACCTCTTGAGGTACGACAACCTCTACCATCCTTGAGGCAGCCACCTCAGCTCTCGCAGCTGCTACCTCAACTTTCCTCAAGGCGAGAGCCTCAACTCTTGAGGCTAGCTCCTCAGGAACCTCAACTCGTGAGACAGGAACTGCGTTCTGCGCAGCCGCTACCTCAACTCTCGCAGCTCACACCTCAAGAACCTCAACTCGTGAGTCAAGAGCCTCTCTCTGCGCAGCCACCTCAACCCTTGAGGCAAGCGCAACTCTTGAGGCAGGAACCTCATGCTATGAGTCAGCCACCTCAACGCATGCATCTGCCACTTTCTCCTCAACTTGAGCCTCTTCCCATTCAACTTTGAAATAACAAATGACAATAACACCTCATTACTTTCATAACTTGCATTTGTAATCATATACATGTATGCCTACACAAACATTATGATAATGGAGGTTATTCGTATTACTTAAATAAAAAAATATATATGTATTCCTTGCAATATATTTTTAACAAAATCGCAAAATATGGCAAAAATATCTTCAAAACAAAAATGAATCATGAGTTATGAATGTAATGCAAATATTATGTTGATATTAAAACCCCATGCAAGCATGCATGAAGTAATGCAGTGTTGCCAACAGGGCGAGTTTCCCTTTCCTGAGGTGAAGTAGATTATAGTACATATATTTAGTGCAGCTTAATTCTACGATTATCATGCCGGCTATCAAATTCATCAACAAAACAGTCTAAATCAATTCCCTCGGCACGTGCACTTTCAATGGACAGTAATGCGATATTACTCAATCTAGCACTGGTCATGGAATTTCTGAGAAATGTTACACGCCATGCAACATGCTCTGCTTACCTTACAGCATGCTCTACATACAGCATGCTCTGCATACAGCATGCTCTGCATACAGCATGCTCTGCATACCTTACCGCATGCTTCTCAGTCACACATCTTTGGTTGTTGCCAACTCACTAGACTGTCAAGCAGTTTCATAACGTTGCCTTCTAGTCTGCTGCTTTTGCACCAGTGAAACCCTCACTGAGAGAACTTAGCTTTTCTCGGATATGGTCCCTGTAGATGAGAAAGTGCTTTTCTCCCTCCTTCTGATATTCCCTTGAGGACTCTGTCATTTGGAGAGGAGCCTTTAGCTGCTTAGCCTCCTATGGACTTTTATTTAAGCATAACATGCTTCCAGGGAAGGTAATGGTTCCACTTCAGTCGCTAACCCCGTCTGTTACCACACCTGCTCCCATAGACCTTGAGCTGTGTTGCAAGACATGCAGTCCAAGCTTAGTCCTTGTTAGAGGATTTTTTGTTTACGGAGTCAGTGTGTCACTGGGAAGACGTTCAACAACCAGCAGAAGTGACTTGTTGTGACGCAGTGCGGCAACCTCAGCAACCCGATAAGGAGTTGTCTGTACGACCCAGACAGTCTAGACAGCTTCGGGTTGTCACTGTACTTCCTCGCTTCCCCATGGTTGACAGTTCACAGACTGTGCAGCGGTACCATGATCTTGTGTCCGGCTCCGTCAGACGACTGGCTTTTAAGAGCTCCCACAAGTCGTCGCTGTCTGGAGATTCTCAGATGGACTATGGATCTGACCAAGGAACTGGGCCTCCTGGTCAATTTTGAGGAGTCTCAGCTCGTCCCATCCCAGACCATTGTCTACCTGGGTATGGATCTTCAGAGTCGAGCTTTTCGGGCTTTTCCGTCGGCCCCAAGGATCTTCCAAGCCCTAGAATGCATCCAGAGCATGCTGAGAAGGAACCGATGCTCAGTCAGGTAGTGGATGAGTCTAACAGGGACACTTTCATCGCTGGCCCTGTTCATCGTGTTAGGGAGACTCCACCTCCCCCCCCTTCAGTATCATCTAGCTGCTCACTGGATAAAGGACATGACGCTAGAGACGGTCTCAGTTCCTGTTTCCGAAGAGAGGAGGTCTTCTCTCGCGTGGTGTAAGAACAGCTTTCTTCTCAAGGAAGTCTACCTTTGGCTGTTCAGAAACCCGACCGCCGTCTCCTCTCGGACGCATCAGACACGGGCTGGGGTGCGACTTTGGACGGACAGGAATGCTCGGGAACATGGAATCAGGAGCAAAGGACACTTCACATCAATTGCAAGGAGTTGTTGGCGGTTCTTCTGGCCTTGATAAACTTCAAGTCCCTCCAGCTTAACAAGGTGGTGGAGGTGGACTCTGACAACACCACAGCCCTGGCTTACATCTTCAAGCAGGGAGGGACTCTTTCGTGGAAGTTGTTCTAGATCGCAAGGGACCTCCTCATCTGGTCTAAAGATCGAAAGCTCACGCTGGTAACGAGGTTCATTCAGGGCGGTATGAATGTCATGGCAGATCGCCTCAGCCGGAAGGGTCAGGTCATCCCCACAGAGTGGACCCTTCACAAGAATGTTTGCCTCAGACTTTGGGCCCTGTGGGGTCAGCCAACCATAGATCTGTTCGCTACCTCGATAACCTAGAGACTCCTGTTGTATTGTTCTCCGATTCCAGACCCAGCAGCAGTTCACGTGGATGCTTTTCTGCTGGATTGGTCCCATCTCGACCTGTATGCATTCCCGCCGTTCAAGATTGTCAACAGGGTACTTCAGAAGTTCTCCTCTCGCAAAGGGACACGGCTGACGTTGGTTGGCTCCGCTCTGGCCCGCGAGAGAATGGTTCATAGAGGTACTGCAATGGCTGGTCGACATTCCCAGGACTCTTCCTCTAGGAGTGAACCTTCTACGTCAACCTCACGTAAAGAAGGTACACCCAAACCTCCACGCTCTTCGTCTGACTGCCTTCAGACTTTCGAAAGACTCTCAAGAGCTAGGGGCTTTTCGAAGGAGGCAGCCAGAGCGATTGCCAGAGCAAGGAGAACATCCACTCTCAGAATCTATCAGTCTCAAGGGGAAGTCTTCCGTAGCTGGTACAAGACCAATGCAGTTTCCTCAACCAGTACCACTGTAACCCAGATTGCTGACTTCCTGTTACATCTAAGGAAAGTAAGATCCCTTTCAGCTCCTACGATCAAGGGTTACAGAAGTATGTTGGCAGCGGTTTTCCGCCACAGAGGCTTGGATCTTTCCACCAACAAAGATCTACAGGACCTCCCTAGGTCTTTTGAGACCTCAAAGGAACGTCGGTTGTCCACTCCAGGCTGGAATCTAGACGTGGTCCTAAGGTTCCTTATGTCATCAAGATTTGAACCTCTCCAATCAGCCTCTTTTTAGGACCTCACATTAAAAACTCTTTTCCTCGTGTGCTTGACAACAGCTAAAAGAGTAAGTGAGATCCACGCCTTCAGCAGGATCATTGTTTTCACATCTGAAACGGCTACATGTTCCTTGCAGCTCGGTTTTTGCTAAACGAGCTTCCTTCACGTCCTTGGCCTAAGTCGTTCGAGATCCCAAGCCTGTCCAACTTGGTGGGGAATGAACTGGAGAGAGTACTTTGCCCAGTTAGAGCTCTTAGGTACTATCTAAAAAGGTCTTAACCTTTACGAGGACAATCAGAAGCCTTATGGTGTGCTATCAAGAAACCTTCTTTTCCAAGGTCTAAGAACTCAGTTTCTTACTATTCAGGCTTCTGATTAGGGAAGCACATTCTCATCTGAAGGAAGAAGACCTTGCTTTGCTGAAGGTAAGGGCACATGAAGTGGGAGCTGTGGCTACTTCAGTGGCCTTCAAACAGAACCGTTCTCTGCAGAGTGTTATGGATGCAACCTATTGGAGAAGCAAGTCAGTGTTCGCATCATTCTATCTCAAAGATGTCCAGTCTCTTTACGAGTACTGCTACACCCTGGGACCATTCGTAGCAACGAATGCAGTAGTAGGCGGGGGCTCAGCCACTACATTCCCATAATCCCATAACCTTTTAACCTTTCTCTTGAATACTTTTTATGGGTTGTACGGTCGGCTAAGAAGCCTTCCACATCCTTGTTGATTTGGCGGGTGGTCAATTCTTTCTTGAGAAGCGCCGAGGTTAAAGGTTGTGATGAGGTCCTTTAGTATGGGTTGCAGCCCTTGATACTTCAGCACCTTAGAGTTGTTCAGCCTCCTAAGAGGAACGCTGCGCTCAGTAAGGAAGACGAACTTATTTAAGGCAGAGTAATGGCTCAAGTCGACTTCCTTACCAGGTACTTATAATTTCATTGTTATTTTGAATAACTGATAATATGAAATACGGGATACTTAGCTTCTTGATATACATGTACACTGGTTTTCACCCACCTCCCTGGGTGTGAATCAGCTACATGATTATCGGGTAAGATTAATATTGAAAAATGTTATTTTCATTAGTAAAATAAATTTTTGAATATACTTACCCGATAATCATGATTTAATTGACCCACCCTTCCTCCCCATAGAACCAGTGGACCGAGGAAAAATTGAGGTGGTGTCAACAAGAAGTACTGCAGTACCTGGCCACAGGTGGCGCTTGTGAGTACACCCCCCTCTTGTATAGCGATCGCTGGCGTATCCCTTCCGTAGAATTCTGTCGGGCAACGGAGTTGACAGCTACATGATTATCGGGTAAGTATATTCAAAAATTTATTTTACTAATGAAAATAACATATTATTATTATTATTATTATTATTATTATTATTATTAATTTCTAAGCTACAACCTTAGTTGGAAAAACAGGATGCTATAAGCCCAGGGGCCCAAACAGGGAAAATAACTCAGTGAGGAAATGAAAAAAAGGAAAAATAAAATATTTTAAGAATAGCAACAACATTGAAATAAATATTTCCTATATAAACTATAAAAAATTTAACAAAACAAGAAAAAGAGAAATTAAATATTAGATAGAATAGCGTGCCCGAGTGTACCCTCAAGCAAGAGAACTCTAACCCAAGACAGTGGAAGACCATGGTACAGCGGATATGGGACTACCCAAGACTAGAGAACACTGGTTTGATTTTGGAGTGTCCTTCTCCTAGAGGAGCTGCTTACCATAGCTAAAGAGTCTCTTCTACTGTTATCAAGAGGAAAGTAGCCACTGAACAATTACAGTGCAGTAGTTAACCCCTTGAGAGAAAAAGAATTGTTTGGTAATCTCAGTGTTGTCAGGTGTATGAGGAGAGAGGAGAATCTGTAAAGAATATGCCAGACTATTCTGCGTATGTGTAGGGAAAGGGAAAATGAACCGTAACCAGAGATAAAGATCCAATGTAGTACTGTCTGGCCAGTCAATGGACCCCATAACTCTCTATCGGTAGTATCTAAACAGGTTGCTGGTGCCCTAGCCGACCTACTACCTATAAGCATAATTAACCTACTATGACCCTCTCCTCTATACAACCTTCTATTGAGACAGAAAACTATGATATTAGGATAGGAGTACATGCTGATGATGACGAGGAGACTTATATCTAAGGAATTTTATGGCAGTATCTGTTTTGTATATACTATACTATGCAGTATAACATTTTTACTTTACTTTGATGGCTGCTTTTCCGGTCCCATACAGCAGGGGAACTCCGCTCTCTGCAGGACCTCCACTGTCATTTTACCTTGTTTGTTCACAGTATTTAACGTTTCATATCGCGTATTGTTCATTTACTGTTAAATCGTCACTGACAAAGGACTCATGAAACAAGAAAGTCTTCAGTTTCCTCTCAAATCTTAATGTCTTCAATCATTCGATGTTTCGTGGGAGCTTATTATATAGTCTCGGGAATGCATATTTAAAGGCTTTGGAGCCTAAAGTAGACATAAATCTAGTGTTTATTTTTATTGCAGATAAAATCATTACCATTATTTTTTCTAGGGAGAATGACAGACGAAATCAACGAAATCATCCGTGTCCTTCAGCTTACCACTTACGACGAGGAAGAATGGGATGCTGACAATTTGACCGTCATGAAAAAGTCTGTCAATGCAATTGAAGGCAAAGCGCAGGCGGCGCACGATTGGCTACAAGTAAGTATTTCACGGACGATTGTCTGTAATGCTTCCGAACAGTAAGTACTATACCACTGTATTGTTACAAGCATCATTTGCTTTTGAGGTAGGAGAGTAAACTCTTCTAATCAGTGGCATACTTTTGCATTCCATTGGTATAGTTTTACTGTTTCCTTTTTAGTAACACTATACTGTACAATATTTATATATATATAAGCTTATCTTGAGACTAGAATTTCTGGAATTTAGGCTGTGTTGAATGTTGAACTAATTGATTGTTTACTTCTGAACACTTGTTAAGTTTTATACATCATGCACTGTGTTTTTCCGATTGTTAGAAGTTGTTTCTAAACATGCAGCATCTAAGCTTTTCACCAGACAGATTCATTTTGGTCTTTTAAAATGCATTTTAAACCACAACCTATTTGTGAGTGATGCTAGTAGATGGGGCTTATATTAAGATAGACAGATTAGGTTATTTGCAAATCTTTTATTTTCTGACAATAATTTTTAATGACTGCTGTATTAGGGAGAAATAATTTGACTAATCTATTTTCACTTTGTGAGTACAGTGGAAGTTCCAGGTCAGTGCAGCAGTTTGCTTTGCTTGCATTTCATCAATCATTGATTGATGTCTGTTCTAGTTTCTAAAAAAAAATATACGAGAGAAATTATTGTGACTGTTACCTTCAACTTGAAAGGTTGTTAGTGGATGTGGAGTTTGTTTTTAAACAATTTTTTTTTTTGTAATAGTGTTAATTTTGCGTAACTTAAGACACGTGTATGTATTAATATGATTTATTTTAAATGTGCCTGCTTCTTATTGTTCATCTATTGTTATTTGTGTATAAGTGCTGTTTGGTATTGTTTCTATTTTGTTCTTGTTAAATCACCCATGAGAAGTTTTAAAATATTTTACTGTAGTGAATTGTTGCCGTCAGGTGATGTGCCGTCAAGCTTGTTTAACATATTTTTGTAGTTTGTCACGAACATTTCTTTTTTATACTTGTAATCGTATGACACGTGTCGAATCTTTCAGGATCCAACGGCTCTGCGTGGTGGCATTGGCGAAAAATCGCTGCGTCAGATCTTGGCCCAGGCCGGGAAGGTTGCTGAGCGGTCTCTTCCACCCGATCGTGATGTCATTAGGAAGCTCTCTGGTGACATTGCCTCCATGACCGACGCTCTGTGTGAATTGCGACAGGATGGCAAAGGAGCCACTCCACAGGTTTGTTCTTGAAATAGTCACTGTTGCTATGTTACTTGCCTCTGCCAAAATTGAAGTTTTTCAAAGGGGATGTATTCACCCCTGCCTGTCTAATCTTTTTGTTAGCTTATTTATTTGTTTGTGAGCAACTTTACACAAAAAGTACAATACCATTTTTGACCAAACTTGGTAGTCATGTAGGGTTTGACCCAAGGATGAATCTGTATCATTTTGGATAAAGTATATCAAAGTACATGTATGCAGCAGTACTGTACTTTCAGAATAATTGAAATGTTAAGTAAATGGAAAATATTTTGTTAGTTTATTTTTTGTTTGGGAACATTACGCAAAAACTTCTGAACCAGTTTTAACAAAACTTGGTGGACATGAAGGTTATGACCCAAGGACAAATCCATCAGATTTTGAAGAAAATACATCAAAGTACATAATGGATTTTAGAGCAAAATAAGATTGCTTGGCATGGTAAAGGCATGCCCTCTACTGAGTGCCCCTCAAGTTTAATCTCTGCCATTTCTTATATGGCTTTTTAACCCTTTTACCCACAGGCTATTTGGAACTTTCCAGCCCTTAACCCCCAGGGGTTATTTTTTTTTTCAAGCACATTTTGCAGTATATTTTTTTAAAATTGCTCTAACAGCCGTAATTTTCATCATAAAGAGGTCAGGTTGGTCTCATTCTCTTGGAAAATGCCTGAAGTTTCTCAAAAAATTATCAAAATTATGAAAAAAAAATTTAAATAGCAGTTTTTTTCAAGGACGTACCGGTACGTCCATGGGGGTAAAGGGATGAGTTTTGTGAAACGTACCAGTACGTCCTTTGGGGTTTAAAGGGTTAAATGTTACACTATTACATGTGACCTAATAGCTGTACCTTTTTTATATACGTAGATACTTCCCTTCCTTTCAGTTGAGATATGTGTTGGACCCCTTTAGTGTTTTTATCATTGTTCATCTTTTAGGGTTTCAAGTGATGTCATTTTATTTTTTCTTGCGCTCTACATATACTATCATATACTATTTACATCTTTGTCTTGGAACTGAGTATCTTCTTGCTTAATGTATGATGATAGTTTTACTTGAAGAACTTACGATAGTGTTTTATCGGAGCCTAAGATATGACAATGGTTAATTTACGCCGCCAGTGTACGGAAACTATGTAGATCTCTGTTCTGGAGAATGTTTCACCTTCTGTGTTGTTTATGAAGTTCTCGTTGTTAGCATTTGTGGTTGAACATTTATTTAGTAAGATATAGTACTGTCTCCATCAATGTGGCTAATCACAGAATATCGTTTGCCATGTATTTCTTCTGAAAGTATAGGAGTTAAGTATCTTGGTAATTTGCTTGACCATTCATTCTTGCTACATTCTTTTAATGCTCTTTGATGTTTGTATTGAGTTAAAAAAAGTAAGTGGAGGTTACTGTTAGTTCCTTTGTTGTATTAAAGGATGCATTTTGATTTCTGTACTAGATTTTGAGTTTTGGAATAACGCAAATGCCAAGCTCTGTCGGAAAATTACGTCGAAGGTTGTTGCCATGATGACCAGGTGTGTTATTGTATCTATGGGTTCTGGGCATTGCTGTCCATTTTCGGATGGGCGGTCGGGATTTGTGTGTTTGCTCCCGCAAGTCGTTAATTTGGGCTCAGCCTCGTAAACACTTTAATTCCTGAGACCATGGATTAGGGACTTTTGCTCCAGTGAAATTAAATCACTGCTTGTTTGGTAAGCTTAGCCTAATTCAATCTACTGTACTGTAAATGGTACTCATGATATAAGTGATATTCAGTATGATGAAATCTTATGTTAGAACCAAAATTTGAAGAGTTGCACGACGTGCTAGTAAATCATATAACGGAAATCTATTTTTGAATGAGATAGCCATGTCGTCCTGATGGAAGGTTCCTAAAAGTAGCTTCCATCAGGACGACATGGCTTGAGCCCAAAAATAGTAATAAACAGAATAGTGATGCAAGTACGGTACACTATATGCTATTGCTTACTGTGCTCTGTAAGAGACTGAAGCCTGTGATATTTGTGGGTACATGATCAATATCTATTGGTAACTATGTAATGGAAAATATAATTTGCTACAGTAATCAGAACCATTCTGACTAGCTTGGATTCAGCGTATTGTGTTCTGGTTAATTCTCATTCCTGCTGGTTATTGATATTACTATTCGATTCATATTTAGGTATGATGGATAAAAATTTTTATAGTACCAGTATTAGTAGTAATAGTTAACTACCAGCAACAATGGTACTAATAGCAATGATAGTAATGTTTTGAGTAAAATACTGTCAATATCATCACGGATTTGAGCTAGGAAGAAATGACACTCTTTGGTAAGATTGTAAGCCTATGGTAGGAGGCCTGGGGATGAAAATAACCTTATAGAGACCAACCTTAACTATACCTTTGAAATGTATTGCAATTTTCAACCTTTATTTTGAGTGGGCAAGCGTATCTTATATGCTATAGAATACAATATACAGTATACGCAGTATTATACAGTGTTTCAATACGCTAACTCAGATTCATTTTTTCAGTGATTGTGAATGAATTATGGGATTTTCCAAATCATTTACAGTATAGCATTTGAAATCTTAGTTTCTTAACCCTTTTACCCCCAGGCTATTCGGAACTTTCCAACCCTTAACCCCCAGGGGTTATTTTTTTTCAAGCACATTTTGCAGTATATTTTTTTTTTAATTGCTCTAACAGCCTTAATTTTTGTTATAGAGAGGTCAGGTTGGTCTCATTCTCTTGGAAAATGCCTGAAGTTTCTCAAAAAATTATCAAAAGTATACAAAAAAAAATGTAAAAAGCAGTTTTTTGCAAGGACGTAGCGGTACGTCCATGGGGGTAAAGGGATGAGTTTTGTGAAATGTACCAGTACGTCCTTTGGGGGTAAAAGGGTTATTTGTTTTGTAAGAATTTTGTTCTTTCCTTAGCTCATATTTGGTTTATCTTTTAACAAATACAAGGAGTTGTGTGTTCCAAAGAAATTATGTTATAAGAGTTTTCATGCTTTTAAGTAATTGTTCATCTGATTAAAACCAGAGAACTTCGTCATTCTAACCTTAGATTAAGAGTTTGCTCTATTTCTTTATAGAAAATGTTGCCAATTTTAATTTAAAAAAACATTTATTTTTCAATTCTTAGTTTTGACTTAATCATAATTTTTTTTGCAGGGTCAAAGCTTAGCTCGAAGTATCGGCGAAAAACTGAATGAACTGAGTGGAGCGATCTCAAGGGCTGTGAACAATGTCGAAAGAAGTGGGGTGCAACAACCTGCCCATACAGTTGCTGGACGATTGGAACAAGCACAGCGATGGTTGAATAACCCCTCTTTGGATGACAAGGGATTAGGTCAGCAGGCTATTGGCCTTATCGTCGAAGAAGGAAAGAAGGTGAGTTGAGGAAATTTTGTACGAGAGATAACTGGGGATTAAGAAACATAAAAGGGCGCTCCCTTTATGCATCCCTTTCCTTCACTTGTGTTAGACGACATGTTTAATTTTCTTCACACTTTTCAATAAGTCAGTTACTTTCATATGTAGTGGCATCAAGAAATCAGTCTATTAAAATCTTATAAATTCCTAATTTTTATGAAAAAATAGAATTTTCCGTAAGAGAAGAAATGAGATTGAAATTAATTTTACAGGTTGCTGCTGGACTGACAGGTCCAGCTAAGTCCGGAATTCTTGCCCTTTGTGACGAGGTTGACGGTTTGTCGCAACAGCTGTCGGATATGTGTCGACATGGTCAGGGGGATACTCCTCAGGCCCAGGATGCTGCAAGGTGACTTAATTTAACCATTGTCTGCTATCGTTTCATGCATAAATTTGAGGTAACCTCTGGTTTGGATATTTGCCTACAGATTTTTAATAACACCTTATGTCTGTATATGTATGTCCAGTCCTACCCTGATATATACTGTGGACAGGTAGCTGAGATACCCGTGGGTACCATGAATGGAAAGAGTTCTGCTGAGATACCCGTGGGTACCGTAAACGGAGAGACTACTTGCTGCCCATAGCAGAATTCAAAACTAGAAAATCTTCCATTGCCAACTCACTGCTATTTTGAAGTCTACTATAAAGCCATAAGTTAACCATGCCCCATAGAAAACTTTGCTATATGTTACGGTCCAGAACTGTAATGTATATTACTGTAATCTGAGAAGTACTATCACTACAGTGCACTGTAGATATAGTCCTTCACGCAATTGGGCCACAAACGTTTCCAGCAGGCATTTACTGTCTGTGGCTCTGTGACTTCATTTCTTAAATAAGGACTAGTCTACCCACAGAAATACAATCAGCAATAGTGAAACTTTCAGTACTTAATGATTTCCAGGTTTGGTTCATCATCCATGTCTTTTGAAGTTTTCCAACGGCTGGGTTTTTATTGAGAGGAAAGAACACCAAGTGTTCATTACCCAGAAGGGTGGTGGATATTCAAGAGCATTGCCAAGGGTTAACAGGACGCTGCACTCTCACTGTAGCTTCTTCCGATACCGCTCAACCTTCTACCTATACACACACATAGAATTTAAATACCTATCTCATCTTGGAACTGAACCTTAGTCTCTTCAAATGAAGGGCAATGTCGCTATCCTGTCATGTCTGAAAGAAGTTGGAACCTATAGGAAGTGCAAACTGCATTTCAGGATTTCCCTGATGTGACCATCGTCTCTTACTAGCAAGTTTTATGTTACTTCCCAATCCAGCAGGTGACCCAATGTCGTTGGTCTGTTGTTGACTAACTTTTATTGATACTGATGCAGAGAGATAACCAAGGCATTAATGATCTTGAGTACTTTGGCATTCTTTTTCATATTCTACTCTATCCTCATACACCTGACAACACTAAGATTACCAAACAATTCTTCTTCACCCAAGTGGTTACTGCACTGTAATTGTTCAGTGGCCACTATATTCTTGATAAGAGTAGAAGAGACTCTTTAGCCATGGTAAGCAGCTCTTCTAGGAGAAGGACACTCCAAAATCAAACCATTGTTCTCTATTCTTGAATAGTGCCATAGCTTCTGTACCATGGTCTTCCACTGTCTTGGGTTAGAGTTCTCTTGCTTGAGGGTACACTTAGGCACACTATTCTATCTTATTTCTCTTCCTCTTGTTTTGTTAAAGTTTTTATAGTTTACATAGGAGGTATTTATTTTAATGTTACTGTTCTTGATTTTATTTTTCCTTGTTTGCTTTCCTGACTGGGCTATTTTCCCTGTTGGAGCCCCTGGGCTTATAGCATCCTGCTTTTCCAACTAGGGTTGTAGCTTAGCAATTGATGATAATAATAATTATGCTAACAAGGATAAATCCATATATTATGGTAGGATTCCTCGTTCTTAACAGATTTCCATTCTTCTGCTTGTGGGGCTGGAGACCATCATTGTGTTGTGATATCCGTCTGGAAACGTTCCTGCGTAGTATTCTGCTGGACAGAAACAGAAGTTTGAGACCCGCTCAAGCTCTATAGTCTCTTGTCGTGTTTGCAACCTCGCCATCCTTGTAAGCTAAGGATCGGAGGCTTGGACGAGCAATATAAATCTACCTGCTGAGTCATCAGCAGCTATTGCCCTACTCACCATGGTCCTAGTTTGATGGAGTGGGGGCTTGGGTGCAGATCATATGTATATATGATCAGTCTATAGGGCACTGTTCTGTCCCTTGCTTCTGCCATTCATGAGCGACCTTTAAACCCTTACACAGTGATGTGACTTTACAGATCGTTGCCATCGAGACCAGGGTTGCTTTGTGTTTTCTTGTCCTATTTTATGCTCTAGAAAGTCCAGTGTATTTCTTTTTCATACTAATCTATAGTTAGACAAAAAGAGGATTATAGTAAGAAAGAACAACTATAGATAAGGAAATGAAGAATAAATGTGTAATGGGAAGAAAAAGCGGACTATAAAAGGTTGTTCATCTAGTTACCATAATTACTAACCAAACTAGTAATCAAACTAGATTCAGGAGCAACTGGAAATTAGAACTAATAAGGTTTATCACGAGCCACTGTGAGAGATTCGTATAAGAGATAGTGATCGATACACTTGTGTACTGAAAGTCCTCAATTTACAAACTTTGGTTTCAAGAAGCTGTTTGTAAATCAAATTTTTCTTTAGTTGAATTTTGTTAACTTTTGGCCTAGGGTAGGACTAACCTGAGTCCCATGCCTATGATTTCCAGCAGCAAACGTCAACAACTAGTCGGGTTTCATATGAAATAGATATCACGTTATTACAAATGTTATTTTGCTTTCTTTATTAAATGATACAATATTGTTTTATTAAAGTATTTCTTTGTCTTATCTCGGTTATTTTCAGTTGGATTTGTTTTTGTATCTCAGAATGTTTGCACGTTGAAGAGCTTCTGTCTTAACCCTTTTACCCCCAGGCTAATTCAAACTTTCCAACCCTCAACCCCCAGGCTAATTCGAACTTTCCAACCCTCAACCCCCAGGCTAATTCGAACTTTCTAACCCTCAACCCCCAGGCTAATTCGAACTTTCCAACCCTCAACCCCCAGGCTAATTCGAACTTTCCAACCTTAATTTTCGTCATAGAGAGGTCAGATTGGTCTCATTCTCTTGGAAAATGCCTGAAGTTTCTAAAAAAATTATCAAAAATATGCAAAAAAAAAATTGTAAATAGCAGTTTTTTGCAAGGACGTACTGGTACGTCCATGGGGGTAAAGGGGTGAGTTTTGTGAAACGTACCAGTACGTCCTTTGGGGGTAAAAGGGTTAAATTCTGGTTGGATATTTAACATATAAAGCTTCAGAAATTATTTTGTAACTTGGAGTAGATCTCATACATTTGTGAGATGAATTAAGTTAATTTTGTAACGTTACTTCTTTGAAATACTGTCAAGTTATGGTTATTAAATAATGTTTTACTTTTCAGAGCACTATCTGCAAAATTACAAGAGCTTAAGAGCAAGATCCAAACAGCAGTTGTAGATCGAGTCGTAGAAGATTTCGTTGACATTACAACTCCGCTGAAGCAGTTTACCGATTCTGTATTAGCACCTGAAGGTATGGTTGGCACGAGGCTCATTATTTGTAATACTATTTCTTTATTCTCTATAAAGATCTATTCACTAACACAGTAGTACTTTGAAAAGTATATAATCAGAATTTCTACATTGAAAATTGAAAGTCTTATTTCTTTACCAGAATTTGTAGAATCAATGGGTATTAACAGATCAGTTGCAGGTTACGGAAGATAGACAAGGTATTCTAGGTGTCTTTAGTGGAGAAGAAAGAAGAAAAAGAGCAGGAATATTACATTGATAGCATTTTTGATATTTTATAATTAGGTATTTGAAAAATTTGAAAATAAGCAAAGGCGGAAAAAATAACTAAGGTACGCTAACATGTACCCAGAACCAGGTTTTTGAACACTTTCCATCCCGCAACGTACTGTCATAATATCTATCAGCTTTCTGTAATGAAAAAAGGTATATTTTACATAATATCTATCAGCTTTTTGCTATGAAAGAAAAGAGTACAGTATTTAAAGCTTTAATTGTAGTAGGTCTAAAACTACTCCATCTACTGATCTGGCAATGGACGCATTTGAATGATGAGCATAATTGGATTTTCCTCACCAGCAATACTGTATCTTTGGATTACGTTTGCATAGGTAAAGCTTACAATTTTAGTTTTGTGATTCATAAAAGTGTGAAGTATTGTGGAAAAAAGTGTAATATCAGGGGTCATGTGTACTCGCCAATAACTATTTTCTCTGATTCCGTTTACAAACAAATATTCGAGGATGTTCAACAGTTGTAATTCTTGCAAAGGGTAGGGGTTTATAGGTGCAGTATTAATAATGATAAAAATTATAATGGAATAGATAATAATGAAAGTAATAATAACTAATAATGATGATTATTTTTATACTGTAGTTCAACTGGACTACCGAGTCATATTTTTTAGATTCATAAGACTACACTAAAAATTTGCTGTGAAATGAACGAGAATATTGGAGGAAGACAAAGTTAAAGATTTTGAAGAGCTAATAGGGAAGAGACTGAGGAAGGAGGGAAGAAAAATGATAGGTAGGAATTTTAAAGAGCTAATAAGGGAGAGCCTGAGGAGGGACAGAAGAAAAATGAAAGGTAGGAAGCAATGCATTAACTAGCTGAAGGAACATTGCAAAGAATTATTATCCTTTCATACATTGCACTCTGGGGGGCCAATTTGTAGGCATACCATTTGGCAGCACTGGCAGTTAAATATTGGTTTTAAGAAGTTTCCTTGAATACTGGAGTTCTTGTCATTTTTTCTTTAAACACTTTCCATTTCATAGCTATAATATGCAGTCTATTATACGATCTTGTTTTCCCTTCAGATACCCCTGGTCGAGAACAAGTATTCGATAACCGTGCGGCTAACCTGGCTCAATTTAGTAACAGGGCGGCAAAAACCGCACTGATGGTTGCAGCAGGAAGCTCGGGTGGTAACAAGAAGTTAACAGAAGCCCTATTATCATCATCTGGTCAGGTAAGTTTTTTTTATTGCGTATTGAATGAAGATTTTTCGGTCAAGTTTGTCCCCTCACAACAAAGACATAATCTTTTTATATTATATGTTTAGGTAAAGCTAATTCGCATTGGACTAATATACGTTTTGTTTATAAAGTTTTGGATAGCTAGGTTGGTAGCGTCGCGGGCTTCTGTTTCAGAGGTCCCGAGTTCGCGTCCCCGCCAGGACGTGGATACTGTAAGACCTTCTACCGGGGGTTACTCCCCAGGGTGGCACTTGGGGGGGGGGTGTTAGTGATAGTCGCTGCTGGCTTATGGTCGCCCAAGTAGAATAATGTTGATCGCCTGAGTGGAGACCTAAAACCCGCAACTTTAACTTTAACTTTTGTATAGAGTTATAGAATGTTAGCTCAAAGCACCACATATTCTCTGTGATATGTTGTATAGCTTGTACTATAGTACTGTGTTATATTCTCACTTACATGTTACCACATACTATTGGTACTAAGTCTTGGATTCTTCTCTCTTTGTTATCTGTTAACACTGATGTAAAGAGGATCTCTTAAGTAGAGAACTTTCATCGTCAGTGATTTCAGTATATTCAAAAGGTTTTTCAGTGGCTGTTTCCTCATAATTTATTTCCATATTTAGTAATCGATTCGATTTGAAGAGAGTAAAATGTAGATCTTCTCATTAACTATTATAAAGGTTTTACTATTTTGAGAAACATTAAACTAACTTTTCTATGGAGAGCGTAAATATCTTTATTTCTTTTAGTGATCTACACAAAATTTCCAGTATAGTATAGGCCTACATGAATGGCATCTACTCTCCTCTCTCATTCAGCAAGGGAATGCTGATATGAGTTGCAGAATGAGGCAGATAGTGAAAGTAAACTCATTTAAAAGTGAAAAAATTCCAAACAGTATTTTTGTAACTATATAAGAAAATGAGTGAAATTACAATAAAAAAACTAAAGCCATTTTATTTTATGTGCTATAAAAATGAGGATTATTAAATTAGAGTCCAGGGGATAAAATCCCTATAGGAATAGTGAAAGTAAAAAGGTTGTGGCTTCTCTTTACAGTTAACTTTCCTCTTAATGCGCTGTAATTTCTTATAATAAGTCACTTCTGCAGTTATTGGAATATGGTTTGAAATATGAAGTGAAAGTTAAAATTCTTGTCGTCGTCGTCTTCTTTGTCTGCATTTTTTCCCACTATTATATGGGGTCGATGTTTCTGGCCAGCGTTCTCCATCTACCTCTGTCCCACACTTCACCGGTTAATCCCTTTGATCGAAGGTCATCTTTGATACAGTCCAACCACCTTCACTTTGCTTTGGTGAAAGTAAAAGTATCAATAGTAAATGACTTTGGCCCTGTTTATATAAGCAGTGTGAAACTCCCCTAGAGTCTAGCATTTTGCTGTTAGATATAATAAAGAAACAACTATAGCTCATGAAAGGGAAGATAATAATTTCTATTGTAGTTGCTTAACCCTTTTACCCCCAAAGGACGTACTGGTACGTGTCACAAAACCCATCCCTTTACCCCCATGGACGTACCGGTACGTCCTTGCAAAAAAAGAATATAAAATTTTTTTTTTCATATTTTTGATAATTTTTTGAAAAAATTCAGGCATTTTCCAAGAGAATGAGACCAACCTGACCTCTCTATGACAAAAATTAAGGCTTTTAGAGCAATTTTAAAAAATATACTGCAAAATGTGCTGGGAAATAAATAACCCCTTGGGGGTTAAGGGTTGGAAATTTCCAAAGAGCCTGGGGGTAAAAGGGTTAATATAGCCACAAATAATCATAGAGAAACCAGCTCAAACTTTATTAACACTTAAAACTCAAACCTTAGTGTAAGCTGATTATGAGAATCCACCTATTGAGTAAAACATACAGTATCATACTGTGAACAATAACTAAAATGAAAAAAGTTACTGACAATAAGAGGGAAGATATTCGTCTCGTTTATACAATGATTTATCAACGGTTATTTTAGTCTTGATGTCCTAAACCCCATCAGGATACTGTATATCGTATAGTACAGTGGTGATGTGTTTGCCTAGCATTCACGTAGCGGCAGATCGATCCCATCCCAGGATGGTGAGTTTAAGCTGTTCAGTGGTGGTGGATTGGGCTTGCCCGGCTGACATTCTGGCGAGAATTTATTCTGATGAAACTGAAACCAGACGCCTTTTTATAACTGTGCTGTAATAAACTCCATCACCACTTTTGTAAAGTATGCTTCCTCACGCTCACTCAACATATATCTGGCAACAAGGAAATTATTATTATTATTATTATTATTATTATTATTATTATTATTATTATTAATTAATTAATTGCTAAGCTACAACCTTAGTTGGAAAAGCAGAATGCTATAAGCCCAGGGGCTTCAACAAGGAAAATAGCCCAGTAAGGAAAGGAAACAAGGAAAAATAAAACATTTTATGAACAGTAACATTAAAATAAATATTTCTTATATAAACAGTAAAAACTTTAACAGAACAAGAGGAAGAAAAATAAGACATAATAGAGTGCCCGAGTATACCTTCAAGCAAGAGAACTCTAATCCAAGACAGTGGAAGACCATGGTACAGAGGCTATGGCACTACCCAAGACTAGAGAACAATGGTTTGATTTTGGAGTGTCCTTCTCCTAGAAGAGCTGCTTACCATAGCTAAAGAGTCCTTCTACCCTTACCAAGAGGAAAGCGGCCACTGAACAATTACATTGCAGTAACCCCTTGGGTGAAGAAGAAATGTTTGGTAATCTCAGTGTTGTCAGGTGTAAGAGAACAGAGGAGTATATGTAAAGAATAGGCCAGACTATTCGGTGTGTATGTGTAGGCAAGGGGAAAATTAACCGTAACAGGAGAGAAGGATACAATGTATTACTGTCTGGCCAGTCAAAGGACCCCGTAACACTCTAGCGGTAGTATCACAACGGGTGGCTGGTGTCCTGGCCAACCTACTACCTTTAGATATAGAAATAAGGTCAAGAGGGAAGCCTTTTAAATACAGTATCATTTTGGACTGAAAGTGAGAAATACATCTTGACTCATTGGATCAAATTTATGGTCTCACTCTTTGGTGGAAAAGTGGTCAAGCGATGGAAATGCGTACTGTATGAATACACTGTAAGTAACACTAATTATCATGTCTAGTTTAATACTTTGTAAATTAGTGTTATATCTGAATTACTTTAAAAATAATCACAACTTTATTGTTATCTGATATCAATACTATGAAGCTATCATTTTAGTTCAGTGCGTGACTGCAGGAAATCACTTATAAAGTCTTGTTAGTGCAGTATCACAAAAATCCTATGATACCATTGAGGCATTTTGTAACAGATTCTCCTGAACTAAGAAATATGTAGCAACTGAACATCATATCAGTGGGAAAGACACAAATATGAGGACAGACAAAAGATACAAGAGGCCACTCTCATGTTGACTGAGTGGACTGATGCTGGATCTTGACAAGATCAGGTTGACACCTGGTGTTGCAATCTCTACGGGAGTAACTTGTGGTTTGCCACAAGGGGAGGAATTGTTATATTATTTTAAGGTTAAGAAGATATTGCTTCAAAAGTAATAGCACTATGAATCTCCAGTAGATATTGTGATAATTTTGCAGTAAAAATTATGTTGTGCATCATAGCTATGGTGCCTTTACTTAGCCGAGTCCTTCTTATGTGTCGACACCAGATCAGATGACGTTGTGTTTGTAAATGTTACGGTATATTATGTCTAGCAGTTCTTTGTATAATATTTAAAACTCAAAGGTGTATGGTCTCAATTGTTATTTGCTATTAAATAAATAACAATTTTGAATATTGAGATGCAGAATGTCTTCTTGCACCATAGGAAACCAAGATTTTCCAACTTTCTTGTATCCTTATGGGACCCTGGACATCTATGGTATTGGTCATAAAAGAATACTTATCTGAAAATTAGGTTTGAAATATATATACAGTATTTTCTTGTTAACTATAATGTGACATTTTTTTTTTCCTCTCTCGGTATAAGAGAAAAACAGAAAACACTGACAAAATTATATGTACAAGTTATTTAGTTATGTTATCTTATTTCTTGCTTTATTATATGTGTATCTCTAGTTTAAAGATTTAAGAAAATCACCTGTGCGTGCGCACATTGCCCAGAGCTTTCGCTCTAGACTTAGAATCTTGGTCGTAGCCTCCCAGAAATCACTTTATTTTCGTTTGTAAGTAAGTGATAAGCATTTAGAGTTCCCCTACAATTTGCAATTTGTTTCTCCCACTAGGTGGAAAGCTTAACTCCGCAACTGGTGGCTGCTGGGCGCATCCGCATGACCTACCCATCCAACAAAGCCGCAGATGAGCATTTTGAAAATCTTCGTCGCCAGTATGCCGAGAGTATACAGAAGGTCAGGGATTTAGCCGACGAAGCGACAGACTCTGCAGCTTTTATCAATGCATCGGGTTAGTGAGATTGTGCGGTACAGTACATCATTCATATTATTAAAAGAAGACCCCTTAGCATGGTTAAAGAGCCATTAAGCTCCTGGAGTTCTCTTGCTTGAGGGTACACTCGGGCATGCTATTCTATTTTATTTCTCCTCCCCTGGTTTCTTTGGAAGTTTTTATAGTTTACTTATGAAAGATCTAAATTAATGTTACTGTTCTTAAAATGTTTTTTTTCAATATTAAACTTACCCGATAATCATGTAGCTGTCAACTCCGTTGCCCGACAGAATTCTATGGAGGGATACGCCAGCTATCACAATACTAGAAGGGGGTGTACTTACCAGCGCCACCTGTGGCCAGGTACTCAATCATTTGTTGTTGACACCTCCTCAATTATTCCTCTGTCGTGCTTCCGGCTAGACGTTCTGGGATACGCTTATGGTCTTCGAGTTTATTCATGGATATTTGGTGAAGTATTCTCTTAGATTAACGGCTGTCGCTTTACTGGAATCCTTTTTATATTAGCTAGATAGCTTTTATATAATACTGATTAACGGTTAATGAAATTTTGCTTGTTTTTGGATCACCCTTTGGCTAACTCTTTGAAACAAGATGTCTGACGTTTCGCAAGCCCCCTCCCATAGACGATGTAGGTCTTGCAATAGGCGTATTCCGAAGGCCTCGGTAGATCCTCACACCGCTTGTTCTGACTGTAGGGACAGGCCCTGTCTATTAGAAAATCGATGTGAGGAGTGCACCGGACTTTCGGAATTGGAATTTGTCCGTCTTTTAAAATATTCATCTAAGTTAGAGAGAGGTAGAGTTAGGAGAAGTTCTTCTCACTCTTCTATGTTTTCCTCACCTCATGATCCCCTACCTTTTCCTACCCCTGTAGTGGCTACCCCCGAACCTACTGTGTGCCCTCCGCCTGATATGTCAATTGTTTTGCGTGCTATTCAGGCTTTAGGAGATAAAGTAGAATCAGTGGTAAGTGACCATAAGTCTCTGATGGCCGAGGTTAAAGAACTGAAGGTCAAGAGTGCAGTGGGTGGAAATAGTGCCAGTGCTGTGACGAGTGCTAGTGTCGGTGCAGTGCCAAGTGCTAGTGGTGCCAGTGTGGTGCGTGAGGATTTTTCTGTGCGAGCCAGTCGTCCTCCCAGTCCGGGACCTCTTGCAAGCTCCCATGCCCAGGGGAGAAGCAATGTCGAAGGGCTTAAGGGTTCGACAGGCCTTGTTAGGCGCACAGAATTATCCTCGGTGGTTGCGGGCGTGTCTTCCTTAGACCGTCACTCCCACCTGCAGACGATTGAGCCCGTCTTCTCGTCCGCTGATCAACTAGCAGGGAAGAAACGTTGGTCTCAGGTCTCGAGACCGCTTAAACGTAGAGTTCAGTCCGCGAGTGCTCAGCCAGGTTGCAGTCATTGGCTCAGCTCTGACTCGCCTCAGTCATCGGTCGACTGTACTCCGCCCAAGAGGAGTAAGGTTCTGCCTAAACAGAGCCCGACTGTGACTTTACCTCAGTCTGTTATCGTTTCTGCCGACCCCAAGTGGACCCTGCTTCAGTCCATGCAAGCTCAGCTTTCGGACTTGATGCGTGAGTGTCGGGCTGAGAGTGTTGCACCTCCTCCTCCGCCTACACTCCCTCCACCTGTTCTCGCTCCGCCTGTGCTCGCCCAGCCTGCACCTGCTCCGCCTGGTCGCAGCACCATCTGCCAGGCGTACGATGTTGAGCCACTTTCGGAGTTCGCTGTTCCCAGTGTTGTTCAGCCTCAGCCTTCTTTAAGGCAACCCTTGCTTTGGGATCAGGAGAGTTATTCCACTCTTCCTCCGCCTCCCCTTGCTGCTCCACCAGTGGTGCAACTCTCGGTTGGGGTACAACAACCTCTCCCCTCCGTGAGTCTGTCTGCTCAACCATCGCTGCAGCGAGCTCAACCCTCCTCTAGGCAAGCTCCTCTACACCCTGGACTTGCGCCTCAGGAGCCTCAGCTTGCGAGAACTTTACCTTGTTCTGCGCAGCCTCAACCTCTTCATGCTCCACTCATCTCACAGGAACAGGAACGGACTACTCCGCCTCCGTCCTCCGCTCAGCTTGTGCAATCCTTGGGTTCAACTCTTGCTAGGAGTCAACCTCCTTCACCCATGCGCCTGCCTTCTGCTTCGTCTGTTGTTCAGCCTTTGCAGTCTGAGCCTCAGGTTTTCCCTCAGGAAGAGGAAACCTCTGTTATTGTTCCTACCCGTTCTGACTTTGCGGTTCAGCATTCTGGTCCGATCGCTTCGCTACCCTCTGCTGATGAAGTGTCGGATGATGAGGAGGCACACCTTGATCCCTCATCAGATGTGGAAGAGTCTAAGCTTTCTCCATTGTCGATTGATTTTCGAAAGGTCTTGGCTCTACTCAGGGAGATTTACCCAGACCACTTCGTCTCTGCTATTCCCCGCTCTCCTCCATCTGAGTTTTCGCTGGGCGTACAACAAGCTAAGTCCAACTATACTAAGCTTGTCCTAGCTAGATCCTCCAAGAGGGCTTTAAGGATCTTAGGGGAGTGGCTTCAGTCTAAACAACACCTTGGCAAGACTTCCTTCATGTTCCCTCCAACGAAGCTCGCTTCGAAAGGTTGCGTTTGGTATGCCACAGGGGAAGCACCAGGCTTGGGAGTACCTGCCTCTGCCCAGGCTGACTTCTCAAGTCTGGTGGACTCGCCTCGGAGGACTGCGATGAGACGCTCGAAGGTTTGTTGGACCTTCTCAGACCTGGATCATCTTCTGAAAGGGTTGTTCAGAGCTTTTGAAATGTTCAACTTTCTCGACTGGTGCCTGGGAGCCCTCAGCAAGAAAACCTCTCCTGCGGACAAAGATTCTGCCATGCTAATTATGTCCTGCATGGATAAGGCCATCAGAGATGGATCGGGTGAGCTAGCGTCGTTATTTGTATCAGGGGTGTTGAAGAAAAGGGAACAACTGTGTACCTTCCTCTCCGCCAGCATTACACCGTGCCAACGGTCACAACTCCTTTTTGCTCCACTCTCAAAGTTCCTCTTTCCCGAGGAGCTAGTTAAGGACTTGTCGGCTGCCCTGATACAGAAGGACACGCATGATCTTGTAGCCTCATCGGCTCGTAAGTCTAAGGTTACCACCTCTGTCCCCAAGACTTATCGCTCCCCAGTGGCTGATACCCCGGCTACGAGGTTCATACCGCCCTTTCGTGGTAGAGCCCCCAGCCGAGGAAGCTCCCGTCCAGACTCTCACAGGAGCAAGTCTAGGAAAGGACCCAGGACATCTAAGGGAAAGAACTGACTCTCAGATTCTCCAGACAACAGTAGGAGCCAGACTCAAGATCTTCTGGCGAGCCTGGGAGAAGAGAGGTGCAGACGCACAGTCTGTCAGTTGGCTGAGGTACGGTTACAGGATTCCATTCTGCCTCAAACCGCCTCTGACCACATCGCCCATCAACCTCTCTCCCAACTACAAAGAAGAGGACAAGAGGCTAGCATTGCATCAGGAGGTGTCGCTACTTGTGCAGAAGAAGGCAGTGGTTATAGTCCGGGACCATCAATCCCCGGGCTTCTACAACCGTCTCTTTCTTGTGGCCAAGAAGACAGGAGGTTGGAGACCGGTGCTGGACGTCAGCTCTCTCAACGAGTATGTCACCAAGCAGACGTTCACAATGGAGACGACCAAGTCGGTCTTAGCAGCGGTCAGACAGGAGGACTGGATGGTCTCGTTGGACTTGAAAGATGCATACTTTCACGTTCCCATTCATCCAGACTCCCAACCTTTCCTGAGATTCGTTTTCGGAAAGGTTGTCTATCAGTTCCAAGCCCTGTGTTTTGGCCTAAGCACAGCTCCTATGGTCTTTACTCATCTGATGAGGAATGTAGCGAAATTCCTTCACTTATCGAACATCAGAGCCTCCCTCTACCTAGACGACTGGCTGTTGAGAGCCTCCACGAGTCGTCGTTGTCTGGAGAACCTCTCTTGGACTTTAGATCTAATCAGAGACCTAGGTCTATTAGTCAATATAGAGAAATCTCAACTCATTCCCTCCCAATCCATTGTGTACCTGGGAATGGAGATTCAGAGTCGGGATTTTCGGGCTTTTCCATCGGCCCCCAGGATAAACCAAGCCCTAGAGTGCATCATGAGCATGCTGAAGAGGAGCAATTGCTCAGTGAGACAGTGGATGAGTCTCACAGGGTCCCTCTCATCACTGGCCCTGTTTGTCGAGCTAGGGAGACTCCACCTCCGCCCTCTTCAATTCCATCTTGCGGCTCATTGGGACAAGGGCTCGACTCTAGAAGCAGTCTCTATCCCTATCAACCAAGAGATGAAGACCACTCTCCTGTGGTGGAAGCACAATCTCCTTCTCAAGGAGGGTCTATCATTGGCCATCCAGACCCCCCATCTTCATCTCTTCTCGGATGCATCGGACTCGGGCTGGGGTGCGACCTTGGACGGACGGGAATGCTCAGGAGTATGGAACAAGGAACAAGGATTACTCCACATCAACTGCAAGGAACTGTTAGCAGTTCATCTTGCCCTGTTGAACTTCAAGTCCCTCCTGCTAGGCAAAGTGGTGGAGGTGAATTCAGACAACACCACAGCCTTGGCTTACATCTCCAAGCAAGGAGGGACCCATTCGAGGAGCCTTTACGAGATCGCAAGGGACCTCCTCATTTGGTCAAGAGGTCTAAACCTCACACTGGTCACGAGGTTCATCCAGGGCGATATGAATGTTTCAGCGGATCGCCTCAGCAGAAGGAATCAGGTCATTCCCACGGAATGGACCCTCCACAAGAGTGTGTGCAACAGACTTTGGACCTTGTGGGGTCAACCTACCATAGATCTGTTTGCCACCTCCATCACCAAGAGACTTCCGCTTTATTGTTCCCCTGTTCCAGACCCTGCAGCGGTTCATGTGGATGCTTTTCTTCTGAACTGGTCCCATCTCGACCTGTACGCATTCCCTCCGTTCAAGATAATAAACAAAGTTCTGCAGAAATTCGTCTCGCACGAAGGGACACGGCTGACGCTGGTTGCTCCCCTTTGGCCTGCAAGAGAATGGTACACAGAGGTACTTCAATGGCTAGTCGACTTCCCCAGGACTCTACCTCTAAGAGTGGACCTTCTACGTCAACCACACGTAGACAGGTTGCACCCAAACCTCCACGCTCTTCGACTGACTGCCTTCAGACTGTCGAAAGATTCGCTAGAGCTAGAGGCTTTTCGAAGGAGGCAGCCAGTGCGATTGCCAGAGCTAGAAGAATTTCCACTCGTAGAGTCTACCAGTCTAAGTGGGAGGTCTTCCGAAGCTGGTGTAGAGCCAATTCAATATCCTCTACCAATACCTCTGTGATCCAAATAGCTGACTTCCTTCTTCATTTTAGGAATGAGAGATCCCTTTCAACACCTACGATTAAAGGATATAGGAGCATGTTGGCCTCAGTTCTCCGCCACAGGGGTTTGGACCTGTCTTCCAACAAGGACCTTCAAGACATTCTCAAGTCTTTTGAGACGTCTAAAGAACGTCGTCTTTCCACTCCAGGCTGGAATCTAGACGTAGTCTTAAGGTTCCTTATGACATCTAGGTTCGAACCTCTCCAGTCAGCTTCCTTCAAGGATCTTACCCTCAAGACTGCTTTTCTCGTTTGCCTTGCAACAGCTAAGAGAGTCAGTGAGGTTCATGCCTTCAGCAAGAACATTGGTTTCACAACCGAATCTGCAACATGTTCTTTTCAGCTTGGATTCCTAGCAAAGAACGAGCTTCCTTCACGTCCTTGGCCTAGATCGTTCGAAATACCTAGCCTCTCCAACATGGTAGGTAACGAACTAGAGAGAGTTCTTTGCCCTGTCAGAGCTCTCAAATATTATCTGAAGAGGTCTAAACCTATTCGAGGACAGTCAGAAGCCTTATGGTGTGCCATCAAGAAACCCTCGAGACCCATGTCCAAGAATGGGCTTTCGTACTATATAAGGCTTCTGATCAGAGAAGCACATTCTCACTTAAAGGAGGAAGACCTTGCATTGCTGAAGGTAAGGACCCACGAAGTAAGAGCTGTAGCTACTTCGTTGGCCTTTAATAAAAACCGTTCTCTGCAGAGCATAATGGATGCAACCTATTGGAGGAGCAAGTCAGTGTTTGCATCATTTTATCTGAAAGATGTCCAGTCTCTTTACGAGAACTGCTACACCCTGGGACCATTCGTAGCAGCGAGTGCAGTAGTAGGTGAGGGCTCAGCCACTACATTCCCTTAATCCCATAACCTTTTTAACCTTTCTCTTGAATACTTTTATTGTTGTTTTTATGGTTGTTACGGTAGGCTAAGAAGCCTTCCGCATCCTTGGATTTGGCGGGTGGTCTATTCATTCTTGAGAAGCGCCTGGGTTAAAGGTTTGGTAGAGGTCCTTTAGTAGGGTTGCAACCCCTTGTACTTTGGCACCTTTGGGTTGATTCAGCCTCCAAGAGGAACGCTGCGCTCAGTAAGGAAGACGAACTTTAAATAAAAGGCAGAGTAACGGTTCTATTCGACTTCCTTACCAGGTACTTATTATTTCATTGTTATTTGAGATAACTGTTATATGAAATATGGGATACTTAGCTATCCTTTAATCATGTACACTGGTTTTCACCCACCTCCCTGGGTGTGAATCAGCTACATGATTATCGGGTAAGTTTAATATTGAAAAATGTTATTTTTATTAATAAAATAAATTTTTGAATATACTTACCCGATAATCATGATTTAATCGACCCTCCCTTTCCTCCCCAGAGAGAACCAGTGGACCGAGGAATAATTGAGGAGGTGTCAACAACAAATGATTGAGTACCTGGCCACAGGTGGCGCTGGTAAGTACACCCCCTTCTAGTATTGTGATAGCTGGCGTATCCCTCCATAGAATTCTGTCGGGCAACGGAGTTGACAGCTACATGATTATCGGGTAAGTATATTCAAAAATTTATTTTATTAATAAAAATAACATATTTTGTTTATTACCTCTCATAGTTTATTTATTTACTTTTTCCTTTCCTCACTGGGCTATTTTTCCCTGTTGGAGCCCTTGGGCTTATAGCATCTTGCTTCTCCAATTGGGTTATAGCTTAGCTTATAATAATAGTAATAGATAATAATGATTTCTTTTCCAGTTCAAGTCCAGGTCCAGGTTCCTTCATCCCTTCCTTTATTTTACTTTCCTATGGCCTTTCTTTCTCTCCTTTTGCTATTAATATTAACCATTAAGTTACTGAATGGCTATTACATGAATATGATCCTTAATAGCTCTAAAAACTTGAGGCGGGTTAGATCTATAAGCCTCGTCTTCAAAATTTTACGTACAAGACAAGTATGTTCTTAGATTTGATGGCCAAAGTTTTAAGATATGCCCCGTAATTTCATTCTGGAGATCAGATCGTACAGAAATCTACATTTGAATGAATCTCATAGAGGATTGGTGTGTTTTATGATATAATCTTTAGATAGTCATAAAGGTCCTTAGCATTATCCCAGTGACTTTAGATGTATTGATTTTTGTCAGTCACTTTTCATCTGCTCTGTTTGGTATCTTAATACTTGATTGCCTCACGTTTTAAGCATTACTTGACTCTAATTCGCATCTCTTATTTAAGAAATATTCTTTCTGGTAAGTTTCATGACTGTCAATGTGATTCTTGCTGATCAATAGAAGTTGTTTTACATCTGATTAGATTCAGTTTACAAAATTCATTATGAAATTTAAAAGATGCCATTCAGAAATTAGAATTCAAATTTATTATTAAAAACTTTTTGTGACAGGATTTTGGGATCTAAGTGTTTATGCCTATTGGCCTGGTTAAAGTATTTAAAAATGCTGATGATAAAAATACCGATTACCTATGCTATCGCCCTTCCGCATACTCGTGGCAACTCTCCAGACTATACTTTTTTCCTTTACTCTAAAAAGAAATGACGTAATACCGTACTTAAAACTTGATTATTACCTCAAAATTCAGATTTATTTTCTTTTTTGTCATTTACAGCATAAATCTGTACCTGAATACTATTATCTTTGTCTTTTTCAAGACAATGTCCTCTATTTCTGTTCTGTAATTATGATGGTTCTGAGTACTCTTTAACTGTGGAAGTGGGTTTAGGAGACTCCTACATTCATCTAATGGGTTTTGTGACTTTTCCATCAAGGTGGGGCCCTTTATTCTCTCTTATATTACATAGAATTTTATTGAGAAAGGGGAATTTGTAGCAATTGGTTTGCTTTTGTATTTTCCAAGCACTAATATCAATCTGCAATGGTGGATGAAAACCCACAAATACCTAAAATTATTACTTTTAGGAATTTCCAAGCCTTTCTACAAATAATCAAATTCCTGAATGTTGAAACTATGTAGTTTAAGGAGCTATGATAATAATCATATTCATAATAATGATAATTTGTTTGTAGAAATGAAATTTAGTTTATCTATTATTCCTATGTTCTTTTTGAAATTGTACTGTATTAGTAAAACCTTAATAACTTCTACACAATTTATTTCCAGAAAATTTGATAAAGAGACACACAGCCCACTGTGAAGCATCCATATCAAACCATGAGCCTCAAGCAATGGTTGATAACACAAGTGCAATAGCCAGACTTGCAAACAGAGTGCTGATGGTGGCCAAGCAAGAGGCCGATAACTCTGAGGATCCCATGTTTGTAGCCAAGGTTAACTCCGCATCTGAGCAGCTGCAGGCAGGTATGGAAGTATTCTACGTGTTGAATTGTGTGAATAAGTAAAAGATCGATGCTTTTTTTGGGCTTAGGCCATGTCGTGCTGATGGAAGTTCCTTCATTAGTAGCTTCCATCAGGACGACATGGCTCTTTCACCCAATAATAGATTTTTCGCTTCGCTCAAAATCCGTTTTTTGGGCTTAGGCCATGTCGTGCTGATGGAAGCTACTAATGAAGGAACTTCCATCAGGACGACATGGCTCTTTCACCCAAAAATAGATTTTTCGCTTCGCTCAAAATCCGTTTTTAATGTAAGGTAGGATAACCAGTAATTGATAATTGTTCCTGATCGAAATACAAACCTTACATTCTTCACGTGGGAATAATGATGTCGGCGTATGTGCTGAATCTATCTTCTACGTAAAGAATTTTATGTTTGTATAGTTACGAAAAGTACAAATTACAGGTACTTCCAAATTTGTTGTACGTTCTGAAACGAGTATAAACCGCCATTCCTTAGTAGGAGATGAATTCAGCGCGTGCTCTGATATCATTTCTCGTACGTAAAGAACTTCAGGTTTGCATAGTTAGGACAAATACAAAATTCTTCCAAATTTGTCATTTCAATACTTTTCAAGATAAATGATTAATTATTTTAATAACTATTGAGATAACGGTTTAAAGATTATTATAGTAGACATTTGTATTCTAGTTTTGAGTGGAAATGTGTATACAGGGTACTTGGCATGAGGGTTCTTTCAGAAGATACAATTTTCAGTTTTATCTTACTGTATTGAATTCAGTCATTTTGAATAAACAATATTTAAGAGTGCTATAATGATGCAAAACTCTGGATTCCACATTTTATATTAAATAATATCACTTATGCATTGGAGGAAAGTCAAGAAAATAACACACCCTTGCAATATAAAACATTTTTGGCTAATGTCTGTTTGCAGTAAGTACTGTTTTTGGTCTGAATTGGGTGGTTAGAATGAAGAGGACCTTACACACAGGGAAACAATATTGTTATCTTAAAGCCTCATTAGGTATATATTTCAGTTAATTGTCCTCCCCTCTTTCTTATCTAGCTATCGATTTATCTATCTGTATCTATATAAAAATAGTTAAATATATGTATATTTTTGGGCTCAAGCCATGGCGTCCTGATGGAAGGTTCCTTTTTGGTAGCTTCCTTGGGTAATCACTACTAGGATTTTCCCAGAGAATTAAACCACAGGTTATCACAGAATTCTAACTTCTGGAGCGAGTATCTTAAGGGTTTCCCCTTAAGACATCGTGTATCAACAGGGGACACGCATGTATAGACGTGCCACATAGCTATCTGCACCCATTCAGAGTTAACTCTTCAATATGGCGGACAGGGAGTGGCTGGGAGCTGAGCCGCAGCCAATCTAGATGTGGCGATATCGGTACTCGCGATGTAAACAGACGGACGCCATTGCTTTTGATGACGTCACGTCCATCCTCATTCCTTTACTAGTAGCTCGCTTCAATGGACGTGTTTTTCCCTTTGTGCGACTTTATCTGCTTGCATCCTTGCCATGTCTCAACCTTCAGCTTCATCTTCTTCTGGAAAGTTGAGTACAAAGGTTTAAGTATTGTTTAAATAAGCTCTGACCTTAAAGTAAATCTTACTTTTCGAGATATTTGCATATTTGTGGCAGAGCTTTGCCAAACCGGTCAGCGCCATTTTATGACGCTGCTGTTGCTTGCATACCTTATTTAGTTAGCCGCAACAGCCTTACCGGTATATATAAATCACTAATCAGTGCTATTAGTTATTTAGTCTTCATAGCTAGGAACTTTATATCGTGTTTTTGACGCATTAGTTAGGGTCTTCGCTGACCCCATACCAGTAGGCTTTGATTAGCCCCTAGGCCAGTGAGCCTATACCAGTGTTAATGCATGATATTTCAGTGATCCTAGTGTTAGTTATGAAGATTCTGGCATTATTTTACAATACCATTGACAGTGATGCAAGTGTTTTTCGCCTTCAGGGACCATATAGGGGGTAGGTTATCTTGAGTGCCTTGCTAACCTAACCTTATGATAGGACCCCTATATGCTCTCTTCATCCCTAGCCCTAGGGCTTCCCTCTGGTAATCTTGTACCCTATTACATGTGATAGGACAAGACTCCTCAGAGTACTGTATCGCCTCCCCACCTAAGGGAATGACCCCTCCCTTAGTGTTGCGGACCTTAAAGGTAGGATCACCTCCTTTAAGCTGAATCGGTCCTTGACCTTTTCCTTGCGATACGTCTTCTCCCTTCCTTGATTAGGGTCTAACAACCCTAATCCAGGTTAGGTTGGGAGGGCTGGTTTATGTACCTTGCTGAAATATACGCGTGCACCGTTTTTCAGTTGGCCCACCTACTATAGGTTAGGATGAGCATCTCCCTTCCTAGGTGGCCGCTCTGGTGCATAACCCATCCTTTCTTATAAGAAGACCCTTTCCCCCCCCAACCTATCTCTTGCCTAGCCTAACCTACCAGTAGGTTAGGCTTCATATGTCCCCTGTCCTACACTCCACCCTAGGCTGGAGTGCTGGACCCCGTGGTGCTCCCAGTGTTGTCCGCTCTGATACATAGACCCTCCATAGTGCTATGGAGTCAGTTATCATTTGGTCGACATGAAGAGTCTCCACCCCTTCTTTGGGTACACCCTGTCCTCTCTTGGACTGCCTTAGCCCCCGGCCATTGCGGCCCCTGCTTAGGATGATAGATTCACCTCTATCATGGTGGTACCTTTTCCAGAGGCGTCTTGACTAGGCTAGTACAGCCTTGCCATCCCACCTCCATCTTTGGTGCTTGTCCCTTGCCGCCTCTACCCCGGCATCACCGCCGCTACGGGTGACTTCCTTATCCTTGCCGCCTTCCCCCGAGTGCCGGGGGATCGCCGCCGGCCGCCGGCTTACCGCCGTGGCCTCTCCATTCCCTCATAGCCTCGGCACACTGCCGACCCCTCCCGGAGTGCCGGCACTAGCAGCCGGCCCCCGGCCCCGGCTATGCTCCTTTATCCTTACCCCTGTCACCCTCCGACTGCCTCCGGCTGCCGGAACCGCCGCTCCTTGCCGGCGGCCGCCGCTACCGGCTGCCGCCACCCTGGCTTCTTTTGACCATAGAATGATCATTCTTGAATGCCAGAAACTCTGCTCGAGCGGCTTCCGGCGTGCCGGGGGTATGCCGGACCCGTCCGGAGGCGGCAAGATGCCTTGCACCCCTTCTCTCAGCTATCTTTACTAGCGATAGCTCCTAAAAACCGCACCTAGACGGCTTGTTAACGCAGACAAACTGGTACGGAATCGTACATTTTGTTCAGTTTTCACTCTGTCTTCTTGCGTGTTTCATCTTTCCAGCACGCTACGTGTAATTGGCACGTCTGGTTGCCGGAACCTTACTAGGATCTCATGATCCCCAGACTTTCTTGATAAGATTTCAAGCCCAGTCTATAATATGGTTATTCTAGATGGAATTCCCATTATCAAGACACCTTCCATGGAGGCCTACGGCCACCTGGGACTGTCCGATGCTACGGCAACCAGCCGGGCGGGTTACACGAGGCATGCGTCTGTCTCCTTTCACCCACCCTTCTGTGCATCACAATTAATTTAAGTTAATATTAACTTGTTAATAATTAACTTTATATACGAGCCATATTATGACTCTACAATACTCATCGTCTCTTTCCTTTACAGGAGGAGTACGTCAGGTGTGACCACGACTTCTGCGCGGTCCGTCGGCCACACTTCGATGGACACACGGCGTGTAGGACACACGCCCCTTGTGCTCACAAGAGAGGGGATCTCAAATACTGGGGCCCCACCACCTGTTCGGTCTGCCAAGAATGCTTACAGAAAGCATTCTATGATTCTCCCTCAGCGGAGATTCGGGACACTGCTCGGGACAACCTACGCAAGTGGGTACGTGGCTTTCAGAAGAACGCCACTGGACCATACCTAGCCACAGAAGAAATGAGGTCTTTGCTGTTCCCAAAGGCCTCTCCAGACTCAGTGGTCCCAGTCGAACAGATCCCCGTAGTCCAGATTACAGTGGAACCTGATGTTGTCATGGCTCAGTCCATGAATGATTATCACCTGGATTCAGAACATGATGAACGCATGTCAGAGATCTCGGAGGACACCGAGAAAACCCTTATGGCCCAGGGTGAAGGGGAGGATGATGAAGAAGAGGACCGGGTTATGTATACCGAGTCCGATAAGGAGGATGCCCCTCCCTCCATCCCCCTCCTACTCCTACACCGATGGAAGTGTCTCTCCCATCTACGTCCTCCACCACGACTCCTCTACCTACGGCACAGGATATGATTCGGCTCATTGAATCCGTGATGGAGCAGAAGCTCCAAGAAACTCACCAGATCATTCGGTCGATGGGAGGTTCCAAGGAATCTCGCAAAATCTCCATCAAGGACCTCCCCACATGCTCGAGCGACAATCCGTGGCGATTCGCCGAGCATATGGTCATCGCTGACGACAAGATCTTCGTCAGCGATAAGATCGGTTCCATACCCCTGGAAGAAGTGGAGTTCTTCCCCCGCTTTGAGGCGTATCCGGACTGTTACGTCCGTCTACGTTCAGAACCATCCTCAAAGGAAGAGACCGAACCGAAGGAGAAAATAGTGTTCGATCTCTCGAAGGCCCAGGCTATGCTTGCCAAAGCGCTTAAGAGCAGAGGCTTTACCTGCTCTGGACTTCCGGCTCTGAGCAAGAAGTACCTCACCTACGTTGCGCCGATGAAGTGGTGATACCCTTCACGGAAAAGGCCTTCGCTGCCTGCTTTAAGGCTGTAGAAGAAGGGAAATCCTGCCCTGCATTGGAGGAATGCAGACCTTTCTCCGCAGTCACCCCGCCCGACACCAAACACTGGAAGGATGTGCAACACACCTTCGTGGTGGGCAAACTAGATCCTGACGTTGATGGACGTCAGTTTAATGAGGACCTCCCCAAGCTAAACAATCACCTCCTTCGTAGGGAACAGGAAACGAAGGAGAGGCTGGCAACATCTCTCACTCTCCAGGTCCAGATGGACGTAATGGCTGGCGACACTAGAGTCCCTGACCATTACATGGTCCTTGCCAAATCTCATATGGCAACCTTAGTCAAGGATCTGTACCACTTCATGCGAGCTCGTAGAACCTGCAGAGAATTCGTGTTCTCCAGTGCCACTGTCAGACACGAACCCCGGAAACTGATTTCCTCCAACATCTGGGGCAAGTACCTCTTCCCGTCTGATCTAGTGAAAGAGATCACAGACAAGGCCGCATCTGAGAACAGGAACCTTCTCAACAAATGGGGCATGTCTAGGAAGAGAAAGCCCTCTCAGGATGACGGTCCTCAGCCTAAGAGGAAGCAGTCGAAGCATAGACCCCAGCAACGTCAGCACAGACGTCAGTTTCCGGCACCCGCTACTCCCCAAGTGGCCGCTCAGCCGCCACAGACCTTTCAGTTGGTCCCACAGCCGGTTTTGTCCTCATCACCGGCCTTCAACCCCGCCTTCGAGCAGCACTCCACTACCTTTCGTCCCAAAGGTAGAAGCTCAGGCAGGGGTTCCGGCAGAGATTCCTCTCGCCGGCCCTCCAGAGGCAGAGGAGGACAGGGAGCTAGCGGCCGAGGCAACAAGTCCTCGGGACCCCAGAAGCAATGAAGTGCTTCCGGTGGGAGGAAGACTCCGCCACTTCCAGGATCGTTGGACCTTCGAATCCTGGGCACACAGCATCATCAAGAAAGGTCTAGGCTGGAGCTTGGCGCACCCACCCCCAACCTTCCAGCAATTCTTCCAACGTTCAACCCCCCTCTTGGAAGAATACGTGCTAGACCTCTTGAACAAGAAGGTGATAAGAAGGGTGAAGTCCACAAGGTTCCAAGAAAGACTCAGACAGACTCAGAGTCATTCTGGACTTACCCCCCCTCAACGTATTCATATCGAACAACAAGTTCAAGATGCTGACTCTTCAACAGATCAGAACCCTCCTGCCTCGAGGGTCTTTCACGGTCTCGATAGACCTGGCGGACGCATTCTGGCACAAACCAAAGAACCATCACGCTTCCTCCTACCTTGGATTCCGACTCCAACGGAAAAGCTATGCCTTCCGGGCCATGCCCTTCGGACTCAACGTGGCCCCTCGGATATTCACAAAGCTAGCGGACGCAGTAGTACAACAGCTCCGCATCCGAAACGTCCAGGTGATGGCCTACCTCGACGACTGGCTAGTGTGGGCGCCCTCGCCCGAGGATTGTATAGAATCCTGCAGAAAAGTTACCCAGTTTCTCGAATCGAACACCTGGGATTCCAGATACACGCGAAAAAGTCTCGCCTACCTCCAGCTCAGAAGTTCCAATGGTTAGGCATCCACTGGAATCTTCAGTCACACCGCCTTTCCATTCCAGCAAAGAAAAGGAAGGAAATAGCAGGGTCTGTCAAGCGACTGTTAAAATCCAAACGGATCTCAAGACGCCAGCAGGAACAAGTTCTAGGCTCTCTACAGTTCGCCTCGATCACAAACCCAGTGCTTCGTGCACAGCTAAAGGATGCAGCGGGAGTCTGGAGACGTTCCGCATCCATCGCTCGAAGAGACCTCAAGAGACGGCTCCCAAGCAGACTTCGACTTCTTCTAAAGCCGTGGTCAGAAGCGAGGGCCCTAAAAAGGTCCCTTCCTCTCCAACACCCACCTCCATCTCTCAACATCCATACGGACGCTTCGTTGGAGGGTTGGGGAGGTCACTCCCACCAAAAAACAGGCTCAAGGCACTTGGTCTCCCCTATTCAAGACGTTTCACATCAACATCTTGGAGGCCATGGCGGTTCTTCTGACGCTGAAGAAACTCTCCCCGCCCCCGTCGATACACATTCGCCTAACCCTGGACAGCTCTGTGGTAGTGCGTTGTCTCAATCGCCAGGGCTCAAGATCGCCCAAGATAAAACAGGTGCTCCTAACAATCTTCCGTCTGGCAGAAAGGAAGAAATGGCACCTGTCTGCAGTTCACCTACAAGGATTCCGCAATGTGACAGCGGACGCTCTATCTCGGACAAACCCGATAGAGTCGGAATGGTCTCTAGACGCAAGATCATTCGCCTTCATCTCTCACCGAGTCCCAGAACTCCAGATCGACCTCTTCGCAACGAGCGACAACCATCAACTTCCTCGATATGTAGCCCCGTACGAGGACCCCAAAGCGGAAGCGGTGGACGCCATGACCTTGGATTGGAACAGATGGGCCAAGACTTACCTGTTCCCTCCCACCAATCTTCTGCTGAAAGTCCTCTCCAAATTGAGAACCTTCAAAGGGACAGCAGCTCTAGTGGCTCCCAAGTGGCCCCGCAGCAACTGGTACCCCTTGATCCTGGAGATGCAGCCAACGCTGATCCCCCTCCCGGACCCAGTTCTCTCCCAGCAAATACAGAAGTCGACTGTCTTCGCTTCATCATCGAAAATCAAGGACCTTCATCTCATGATTTTCTCACCCTAGCCGCTAAGAAAAGGTTTGGGATTCCGAAGAAGAGTCTAGACTTCCTCGAGGAATACAAGACCGAATCCACGAGAAGGCAATACGAATCGTCTTGGAGGAAATGGGTCTCCTTCGTCAAGGCAAAGAACCCCTCGAAAATCACTATAGATTTTTGCATGTCCTTCTTCATTCACCTTCATGGACAAGGCTTGGCAGCCAACACGATTTCTACTTGCAAATCGGCCTTGACCAGACCTTTGTCATACGCCTTCCAAATAGATCTGTCTAGCGACATCTTCAACAAACTACCGAAGGCCTGTGCCCGTTTACGACCGGCACCCCCTCCGAGACCAATCACTTGGTCTCTAGACAAAGTTCTCCACTTCGCCTCCAACTTGGACAATGATTCATGCCCTCTTAAGGACCTGACTCAGAAAGTTATATTTCTCTTCGCTCTAGCTTCGGGAGCCCGAGTCAGCGAAATGGTGGCACTATCTAGAGAAGAGGGACATATCGTTTTCAACGATTCAGGAGACCTCTCCCTCTTCCCTGATCCGACGTTTCTCGCAAAGAACGAATTACCTACCAAACGATGGGGCCCGTGGAGGATATGCCCCTTGAAGGAAGATGCCTCTCTATGTCCAGTAGAGAGCCTTAAGGTCTATCTTCATAGAACTTCAAACTTTGGTGGAGGCCAACTCTTCAAAGGAGAAACATCGGGCAGCGACTTGTCACTAAAACAATTGAGAGCAAAAATCACCTACTTCATTCGCAGAGCGGATCCAGACAGTACACCCGCTGGTCATGATCCTAGGAAAGTCGCTTCGTCTCTGAATCTCTTTCAGAGTATGGATTTCGAAAGCCTCAAGAACTATACAGGCTGGAAATCCTCGCGTGTTTTCTTTAAACATTATGCGAAACAAGTGCACGAAGTGAAACATTTTGTGGTAGCCGCAGGTAGTGTTATGAAACCTGCTCTGAACTCTGCTTAGAACAGTGAGTTATTAGCGACTCTAACTCGTCGGGTGCCTATGTTGACCCTCAAGTGATACGTAGTGAAGCAGAAACCGCCTTGTGTTTTCTTTAACTGTTCTTACCTCAGGTGAAATGTCATAGTAGATTACCACATGAGTGCTACATGCCACGTGCATGACGTGTGTTACATAAAGACTAACGTTCCGTAGAACGAGTGCCTACTAATACTTGATTCTTCCCTTTCAGACTCAAGAGCACGCCTTTATGACTATGTACATTTTTATCAATGTAAATGTTTTTTACTATTTATTGCATGACATGTATTGATTTACCTGCAATTATATAATAAAATGTCTATTTTATTACTTGTGCGTCTCCCTTGCTCCTTTCTTACTATGAAATATACTATTTGTCATAGTTTTATTACCCTTTATTCCTGGTTAAGGAAAATGCCAGGATTTACTCCGGGCATTTATTGATATAGAGCAAGTAAGTCTCCTTAGCGAATACTTACTCAATTATGAAGATGAGTCAACTCCATACACGAAGTGTTCAACCACCACTTCTTCAAGTTTGTTTCGACGCGAATACCAAATCGCTCTGACTTATCTTATGGATCTCATTGTTCCTTCAGCCTATATGAATAGCCTTCCCATGACCACTTTGATCTTAGCATAGCCCGTGGGGACTTCCATGCCAGGGGGGCAGGAAGGCAACTGCCTCACGGTAGCTCTAGTATAGACCACTATGCTTTCGGCTCAATGTTTTAGCACTCACTTATAAAGGGAAAAAGTCTACCACGATACACTAATTCTCTGGTACTCTTCCATCAGGACGCCATGGCTTGAGCCCAAAAAACGGATTTTGAGCGAAGCGAAAAATCTATTTTTGGGTGAGATAGCCATGGCGTCCTGATGGACCCACCCTGTCTGTTATCAGGTCCCGCCCTGCGCCGCTGTATCATGGTGATGAGCGAGCTCCAGACTTTCGGAATGAGGATGGACGTGACGTCATCAAAAGCAATGGCGTCCGTCTGTTTACATCGCGAGTACCGATATCGCCACATCTAGATTGGCTGCGGCTCAGCTCCCAGCCACTCCCTGTCCGCCATATTGAAGAGTTAACTCTGAATGGGTGCAGATAGCTATGTGGCACGTCTATACATGCGTGTCCCCTGTTGATACACGATGTCTTAAGGGGAAACCCTTAAGATACTCGCTCCAGAAGTTAGAATTCTGTGATAACCTGTGGTTTAATTCTCTGGGAAAATCCTAGTAGTGATTACCCAAGGAAGCTACCAAAAAGGAACCTTCCATCAGGACGCCATGGCTATCTCACCCAAAAATAGATTTTTCGCTTCGCTCAAAATCCGTTATTTTGTAAATATGCAATTTCACAAGTCATGATTTCTTAGGTACGCTGAATGAATGCACGAGCAAGTTGGTATATTTTCAAAGTTATTTGATTATTTTTTTTTTCAGCTGTGACTCCAATGGTACAAGATGCCAAGAATGTTGCTATGAATCCTGATGATCATCATGCAATCAGCAGATGGCGCCAGTCTAACAAAGCTGTAAGTGGGAGGGCGTTGGTTGATTCATTTTAGATTTGCTTCCGTAACCTTTGTTGGGTTTTTAGACATTTTTAGAAGGTGCTATGAAATACTGCACAGAAGATCTTCAACTTATATACATTCGACTTACAAACACAAATCCAACCGAAATTAACAAAGTTTAAATAAAGAAAAACTGTAACAAAACATTATTATATATTTTAATACAATAAACAAAACATTTGTAATAACCTGAGATCTATTTCGTATAAAACCTGACTATTTGTTGACTTTTGTAGCTCGAAATCACAGGCAGGGAATTCAGGTTAGGCCTACTGTAACCCAAAATTTAAAAAAACACAAAAATCCGACTTACACACAGCTTCTTGTAACCAATTAAGTTTGTAAGTGGAGGACTTTTTGTAATGAAAATACACATATGTGCTATCCCATTATTTGAGAGAAGCTTTGTATGTATATAAAGTTTGTATACATATAGACATCTATATACATATAGGCTTGGATTTAGATGTTACATTACACTCAATATAAATTTTTGTACGGCACTTTTTCTCTCGTTATTTTGAAGTTCTATTTGTTATTTGGTAAGGAGCTATGAATGTGTTGATTGAAATGCGTAGTCAGTTATTTCGTCGTATACCAAGATGTAATTCATGCATCCGAATGCGACATTTAAAGAATTTGACATATTCTATCAAAGTGGTTGCATAATGAGGCTCTATTTGACAGTTTTTATTTTTAATCTTGTAAAATGACTTTCAATTATGATATGCAAATTTTTATGATACTATTACAATATCATTTCAATGTTTATAATTTTATAGAGTAACTGTATTATGGGTATATACAGTGATGCCTCAGGATACGAAAGTAATCCGTTCAGGATACGGTTTCGTATCCTGATTTTTTTGTATCCTGAGTCGCGTTTTACATGTAAATAGCCTAATCCGTTCCAAGCCTTACAAAAAGTCACCTTTTCTTCCATAGACACGCTAAACTGTAGTAATAAACATGCAATGCAGCCATTTCTATCATTCAATAATTAACCCAACCGTTAAAAACAGCCTAATCCATTCCAGAAACCACCATGAGATTATTCAATAATGTAGTTATAGCCTAGTTATCCCCTCCAAGCCCTAAGAAAACAGTCCATTTTCTTTACTACTGTATAAAAGTTATGGTACTGTATGTAAAGCATTTGGATAAGTGAAGGTGTATTGTTACCTGTACACCTAAATTAAGGGTTGATACCCTGAAAAAAAAGGTACTGTACTCTCGGCGACGAGTTGGGATCTCGTAAGCTTTTCGTATCCTGAAAATTTTTTCGTATACTGGGGCATAAAAATCTTTGTATCGCTTTTCGTATCCTGAATTTTTCGTAAGCAGAAACTTTCGTATCCAGAGGTATCACTGTATACAGTATTTAAGATTTATAGATATTGGTATTGTATGTGGTTTCAGGCATATAGTGACCTTGGAATCTAGACCCTTCCAAATAAGGGTGGAATGTTGTATAAATTAATTAGTCATGGAATGTATGATATTTACCTCCAACAAAGTTGGAAGGAGGTTATGTTTTCACCCCTGTTTGTGCGTTTGTTTGTGTGCCTGTGTGTTTATGTTTGCGAACAGCTTCCTGGCCACAATTTTAATCGTAGAGTAATGAAACTTGTAGGGATTAAATATTATATAAAAAGCTGAATATGATTAAATTTAGGAAGGTTAAGGTCAAAGGTCAAGGTTACGGTCAAGCAAAATGTCCAATTCCCGTAATCAGCCATTGTTGTCACATGTCAAATTGAGTTCATATTTGAGTGTGTGAAAATCCACGCCAATTCATACATATTAAGGTCAAATGTTAAGGTCGAGCAAAAGGTCGAGAAATAAGCTGCCACAGTGGAAGCCTGCGCAATACTGACTGTCCTGTCTATTAAATGAATTTAGTGGATATTTAATGAATGTATGTAATATTTTCTTTAGTAACTAACTAGTGTTGTCCCTACCTCACAGTTATTGGCGGCAGTGGGTGAGGTCCGCCGTGCTGTGATGGTCTATCCTGAAGAGGAGCCCATGATTCCTCCACCTCCAGACATGTCTGCTCTCAGACTTAATGGTATGACGTTCATTGTTATTTGAGTTGGGTCGTCTTGAGGGGTCTAGGTGAAGTTTTCAGACTGTTTATTGATAAGTGACACATCTCTTTTCATATATTTTTCAAGTTATTGCTCTCTCTTTATACAACTAATATGTATTCTTATGCGTATCATCCTTTTTGTTTTTAACAGTATTCGTAATATAATTTATGTGTATTATTTTTATTCACATCCAAGATTCAATTGGGGAGACTCATTTGAAAACTAGATTTTTCACTCTAAAACATTTACTAATTTTTTCTTTTTAAATTTTTAATAGACAGATTTATCCTCACTGTGATTTGAAGGTATTTTTTAACCTGATGTAATTTATTTTAATAATGTTAATTTTCAATAATCGAAGCAATTGCAAAAGATCGAAGTACTGTACACTTAGTGTGAGGAGGATCCACAGTTGTGACAGTTGATGCTAGGGAATCTTGAGCAGTGAGACTTGGCAACATTTAGAAATTGGACCTTTCATACACAACCCGCGAACCCGGATCTTTTACAGGTGCTTTATCTGCTGCTGGCTTTGAAAATAGAATCTACCAGATTTTTTTATAACTACAGTTCTTGTGGGTTACTTGGTGAAATGAGCTACCTGTGAGATGATCTTGTTTTTATTCTCTCCTCTTCTCATTGTCCGGATGTCCTCATTATCATGTTTCTAATTCTGATGAATGATGAAAAATTACAAATCCTTGAATTTTAATTGTTTACGCTGTCATCTTAGTTTTGTATAATACTGTATACTAGATTTTACCAAGGAGTTAGGGTGCCCTCAGAGCATCTAACCCCTGGTGAGGTTTAAGTTCTTTTTAGACATTCATGTTTAAATTTACAGTAATCCATGATATTAAAACATAATACATTTGTTATCATAGGGTGGTTACTGCCGTTAATCATGAATCTGTCATTTAAGAGAAAGGCATAGATATTAAACTATACCTTAAGGAAGAGATAAAATATAGGCATTTACAGCTTATTTTACAATAAAATGCTAAATTCAGAATGGTAACTAATTGGAAAAAAGAATCCCAGGCTCTTTGAATAATTCACATCAGCTGATCTTGCAAGGTATAAATCTTGCGAATGCCCTGTCTATACTTTGAAATTAATATACTTAATCACACAAAATCCGTCTGTCTGCTTTACTTTGTAACTGTAGTGAACGACACCTCATAGTAACGGGGGATTTTGAGGAGGGAGAAGTCTAATTGGAAAGGATCCTCTGGTAGTGGTATCACTCGCCCCAGTTTTAATACCGACACCCTTTAGGGGTGAGCGAGCTGGATATATTCCTGGCATTCCATGCAACTTTTTTCTCTGGTATATTTAGCAGTATTTATACCTTTGAAATGGTGCTTTAAGGAATATTTCACTGGGCGACACAGGTTGAGCCCAGAAATAGATTTTTCCCTCGTCAAAATAACTTTTCTCTGTTCTCAATATACTCTTCATCTTGTGGATAATTTTTTAATGTGTATAAATATGCCTAAATATTTTTAATACAAATGTAGAGTCGTTGCCATTCGTTTTTTATTTAATGAGGTTGACATGAAACTGGGCTGTAACAAATAAAATAGTATAGTCTCCCTTCTTGGTGGATGCTCATCTTCATTATAGTAACATTTGCCAGTTCCATCAATTTGAATTTTATTTTTGATGCCAGCAGCAAATAAAGAATATCTGGAAAAAGTTTCCCAATTAAGCAATTTAATTCTTACCTCGACTAAAACCGCGATTTTGGTATATTTAAATTTTTTATTCCAAAGTACTATAATTTATTTCAGGAGTACTAATAGGTCACCTTTGGAATGGTATGTGCATGTGTGTGGATCTAGTAGTCAAGTAATCAAAATTGGTATTTAATTTGGTTTATAGAACAGTTGGACTAGCAATTTTCTGATACTAATCAACTGTCATATGAATTAAAATTGCAAAATAATAAGCATTTAAATAGTACACATAAATTATTACATGTACGGTATTGGGATGATTAGTGGGGTTGGTAGACATATTTTGTAGTGGTACTAAAAGTAATGTACAGTATAGTAAATATTGTGAGGAAAGTACTATCATGTATAGTGAAATCTTTACATCGTATAGCATTTGAAGAATATTTTGCCAAGTTTTCCTTTGGTACTCTGTATATAGCTGCTTCTGTATAGTTACCACTTCAGTCTTTATAAATGAGAATTTTTCTTCCAAGCACTCCCCTTCTGCCTGGAGTCCAATGGTAAGTTTTAACATCCACTGTGTAAATAAAACTTGACTTGAGCGATGGTTCCAGTGGTGTACAGTACTGTACCGCGTTTGGATAGCTTCCCGGAAGTTGTATAATCATGTAAATATTTGAGAGATTTTCTATTTCTTCATTCATAATTCCTCTCATATAATGTACTGTCCGATGACTAATGTAAGTCGTAGGTTTGAGCTGTGTGCCTCCTCTGACCATTCGCAGCAGCTCCTCCTCCTCCGCGTCCTCCAGCACCACCTCAAATGATGGACCTAGAAGATGACATTTTTAAGGTGGACTTTATGAAAATCTTTGGGGAACCGGAACGAGCACTGACCCCCTCAAATTACCAGGGGATCCATTTACCCGAAAGAGGTAGAGTGACGTTACATCCCCCAGACATCCCCAGGCACCCCTATTGGCTGACTTATTATGTAGTTGTGGAGTACATAAGTTGCTTGCATTTTAGATGACATTAATCGTTTATGGTATGAGAGTTTCCCCTCCCTCTCCTTTGCTCAATATAAAAAAAAAAGGGCTACCACTAGTTGTTGGCTAACAAGAGGAACAAGACACACTAAAGAAATCAAAACAAAGTCATTAAAGTTGTAACCATGTAGATACATTTTATGCCTTTTTTTTAAATTATTAATTATGGTTTTTTTTTCCCTTAATCTCAAAAAGACTTTCCATAAAAAGCTTTGACTGGAGATGGTACAGTTTATTATATGATAAATTTCAGCTTGGATTTATGTATTGTATTTTGAAGCTCATAAACAGTAATTTGCAGTTATGTCTATTTTAATATTTATTTGATTTCATATCGAACTAATGTTCATATACAAAACTGTTGTTCTACATATGTTGTAACTTCTGATGATTTATTGAAGCACACAGCTCAAGATTTTAGAAGGCTCGTTATTGGAGTAGCTACCTGGCCATGGTGGTAATAGGCAACCAACTGATAACATCGGATTATTACTGTGGTACTTATCTACATCAACTAGTAGCTAAGAGCTCAAACATTTTTATATTTCTTTGATAGCAGAATTTACTTTTTTATTTTCCATAGAAATTGTTATATGACAAAATTTTTTATTTTCTCATCATTAAAAAGTGGAATAGGAGTTATTTCTAGGAATATTTACTGGGACACCACATCCAGCTTATGTTTGCAGATTTTCAACATTTGCTGGTACTCGTTACCTAGTCCATAGAAATATTAAGGGCTGATTGTTACGCTATTGTACTCAGTATTTTTTTTCTTCTGAGAATAGAAGGACTGACAGATGCCAGTGATCAGCATCCCACTTTTTATGTTATGAAGAAATTATCATCTTGCCTAACAAAAGTAATTGGATAACACAGTTGACTTTATTGGGTACTTCTAGATCTTAATTCAAATTTACAAGGAAGGAATAGATTCAAATATGTTTGTGTAATATCTCGAAAGAGGAGGACTACATTTCAAAACAGAAAGGAAGTTTAGTTAAGATTAAGGATATATTTTTCATGGATTATGAATGAAAAAATTTAGTTTTAGTAATGTTTTAGGCATTTGTGTTTAGCTCTCTTACTTACTGGTAATCTTTCCATTCAATTTTCTAATGGTGCATCAAGTGCTTAAGAATAATCACCTTCACAAAACTTTTGAGAAACAAAAAGTATGGTGTTGCACAAAGCCTTAAATGGTATGAGTACTAAGATGGATGTGCTGATAAAATATCTTTTGAATCTTTAAAAAAAAATAATATTCACCCTTCCATCCCTATACAAAATATCTATGAAAGATAGCATAGTACTAAAAACATTTTTGGTAAGTTGTAGATAATAACAGCAATAGGATAACATTTCAGGATAACTTTTAGGGAATTTTTTTATTAGCGCAATAATAGGATAGCATAGTACTTTATAGAAGTTTTTGGTAATTGGATATAATAACAATAGGATACCCTTTCAGGATAACTTTTTTGGATTTTTTTTTATTAGTGCGAAAATAGGAGTTATGCTACACTAATAACCTTGGTTCATAAAAAAAAGGAAGAGATCGTAGTGCATGATACCATCCATATATCTCGATCTATCTATATACCAATGCGCTTCCCCCAATTTTTGGGATAGCCAACATCATACAAATGAAAAGAAGGGGACCTTTCCTCTCTACGCTCCTCGCAGCCTGACGAGGACTCAACCAAGTTGCGCTGGTACTGCTAGGGTGCCACAGCCTGCCCTCCCCCGTTATCCACCACAGATGAAGCTTCATAACGCTGAATCCCTACTGCTGTTATCTCAATGTTTTCATTTAATGGAAATATGGAAAGACTTTACTGATGGGGAGGATTTGTGTGTAGCTGTCAGACTTGTCTTTTGCCATTACCATTTTAGGTTTCATTTAGGTACTGTGTGTGTAGATCCACATTCACCAAGGTGTAGAGGCACTAGAGTATTTTGATTTCCTAAGCTGTGTGCTCGAATCAGAAGTTGATATATGTAGAATTGTGGTTTGTATATCTCAGAATACCATTTTTAGAAAATTCTGTAATAAAAGGTTTTTAATCTTATAGATGATGTATTTGTTTCTCGCTATGAAATGGAAATTGACTGATCTTCACGACTAAAAGTAGTTTTAATACAGTCCTAATCTGTACCACCTTTAGTAGATTAAACAATCAAAGATTTTATTTCCCCCCCGAGTGCTTTAAGCATGACACAGCATCATCAAACATTATACAACAGTTTATTCATTAATGACTTTACCAGAGACCGAGTCTCCTAGGGACTTCATCTTCAGAGCCGTTAATTAATCTGCGCATGGAATGTGCTCCAAGTCTGTGCTGATGCTACCCAGTATCTCTGAAGGGGTTTGGATTTTAAATGCTTCTTTAAATTTGTTCCTTCAGTATTTGTTATAATTTGATTTTGAAATATGTAAATTCAATTGGGAAAGTATCAGCTTCAACTGTATTTCTGATTGTCTCGGTAACTGTTCTGTTTTTATATATAACGTGCAAATTGTTTATTAGAAAATTATCTATCAATTATATGTACTCTACTTGTTGGCTTAGTAATTTAAGACTAGTAAATTTACACAATAGTCTTAGTAATAAAGGGGTTTTGAAGAAGGAAAAACCTAGTTTTGGGGAGGTTCTGTGTGGTCTCCAGGAACTTTCCTATTAAAGGCTAGAAGATGGAATCCAATCAACAAAAACCCAAAGAAATATTGTCCTCCTTTCTCCAGGGCCAGTGTATATTACGATAAGTAGTGTATTGTATACACAAACACAAGGCTATGCTAGCCTAAAACTTACCAAAAGTTAGTATGTTTAGTATAAAAAACCATATAAAGACTGTAAAAACTCAACAACAAAAAGTGGTAATGAAATAAAAGAATACTTAAACCTAAACATTCCATTTTGGTTATGAAAAATTAAGCAGTAAAGGTATTATACTGTACACTGATAACTATAAATAATCACGTTATTGAGCCTAATGACTTACCACAAGGATCAAGCTTAGGATAGGCTACCAAAATATAGGAATGTGTGATGAAATTTGTAAATAAAAGTGAAGAGCTTATAAAAAGCTAAACCTAAACATTTACCAAACTGACTTGAAAAAGTCAGAAGACTGCACTAGCGTTGTACACTGAAAATGCAAACAGTTCTTGGCTATGCTACTCTAAAGTTTATGAAAAGAGATCCACTACTTTGGCTACTTTAATGATATATGAAAACAAAGTAATACTTAAAGGAAAGTAAATGGCAGACATGTTTAAAGCTAAACACTTCCCAAGCTGACGTTAAAGCTAACATAGTGTCGTACACTGAATAACAAGCTCAAAGCAAATAAGTTTGGAAGTAAATCAACTGTACTTAACTTGGAAGTTGAGGAAGTAGACTGAACATTTCCTAATTATGATAGTGAAGAAAACGTATGTCTGACCTGTTGACCGACGATTTAAGAAGACATATTTAAGTATTAGAGGTGCTGTGATGAGTTCAAGAGATCCTGAACCCTTGGGTCTCTTATGCTCACCGAGTCCCTGTTAGACTTGTTGAAATACTGGCCCTGGGACAGGGAAGGAATTATTTTGGTATTTTGTGTATTGGCTTCCCTCTTTTAGCCTTTTAACAGGAAAATTCTTGGAGATTGCATAGCACATTAACCCCCAAACAGTAATTATTTATGTTAGTAAATGAAAAAATTGAAAAACCAATTTTTAAAGATTTTATACTATACCAGAACACTACTGTAATGTGATAAATCTTTGTGTTATTTCTAAAATTCATAATTTTTCAATGAAGTTGATACTTTTATTATTATGACTTAGTTTTACTCTGGAGTAAATTCTAAACTTGACTGAAATACTGTACGTCTATTAGTAACAGCCTTGCCGTCGTGCTGAAACTAATAATTTTAAATATGCTAAGATGCTTCATAATATTAAAATGAAGGTATCTCTTAGTATGTCTAGTTATTCATTTATTTCTTTATAATTTTGGTTTTATCCATGACCCCTTCACCTGAATTAGTCTTCTCCTTTATGATTTTGTTTGCTCGTTTTGTTATTTTGCTCCCTTGATACCATATATTTTACCCCAGGAGTGATAAGGGGGAGGACTTGTTGGCATCGAAACTGGTGCATAAACTGCTAAGTGAGCAGCGATGTGTGTGTGTTTGGTTTCAATATCTGTGAAGTGTTATGTGCCTTACTAAACTGATAGTGAAAATGACGAAAAGAAATGTTTGACAATGAAACTAGAGGATGTTTTAACTGAATGCCAAACAAGTGTAGTTTATGCCGTGTTTATGAGATGCTCTTTACTTTTGGGGGTTGTGAACAGTTGTATGTTAAGTTGTTTTTAGGTTAGACCCTGAAACCCCTGGCACGCATTGTTAGCAGACATGTTTTCAAGCCTTTGGTGAGCAAAGGCCAAGCAGTTCTTTGAAGGCAGGAAATGAAATTCTTATCTCGAGTTCGTTGTTACACGTCCCCATTTTACATACAGGTATATTCCATGTTTAAAACAGTATAGATACCGCAACTGGAGAGTACTGTAATGTTAAACATTCTAATTTACATACTATTCAGGGTACTGACACTTCATTTATTATCTCTTGGAAAAATAGGACATTTGACAAGTTGAACAAACTTTAATTCTTTTAAACATTTCTGGTGAGATTGCTTATGTTGAGTTCTGTATACATAAGAGCTATATGAAAACATATAGAAATGTTGATAATCTCTCCTTGCAGTGATTCAAGTACAGGTAGTACTCGAGCGCTTCTCATTGTTAGATTTTGCTTTGGTGTAATATTAATGATCTGCTTATATGCTTCATTGACCCATTGAATGTTAGAATATTGATAGCGGAGTTCTGTATGGTAGAGTATAACGCAGTCATATCCCTGCTAATTGTAAGGTGCCTTTTAGTTAATTTGTTGTTGAAACATCCTTGTTTGCTGGAGTTGAAGCACTGAACATTAAATGTCTTATTGAACTAACTGTAAGTGTTCTGAGGTTACTGTATTGTTTTGTGATAATGGTTGAGTAGAAGTGGAAGGTAAGTGTTATGTTATATATAATTTCTTAAAATTTTCTATATTGAATATTCCATTTTAATTCAAGATCATGATTGGCTAAATTAAGCAAGCAACAGAAAATGATATAATTCATCTTTGTAAATGTGTCCGTTTTTGTAGGAAAAGACGAGTCATAGGGAAAAGCAGTAGATTAGATCCATTCGGACAAAATATGAAATAAAGATGCTGTGTGATATGTTTAACCAGATAATTGGCCAATTGAAAGCATCCATTGATTTATAACAACGATAGTAATAAGAATAATCATATAGCCTTACTATTTAACTAATTTTCTGAACAGAATGAAATTGCACTTTCACTACGGAACTTTTAAATCTAAGATTGAAAATTGATAGGTCGATTTATCTCTTCTTTCAAATTTGGATAAGGCTGTCATTGACATATTTGTTTAACACATTTATCATATACTAATGTAAGTCTTGTATCTTTTTGGTTTCTACCATATGCATCTTAGGTAATTGGAAAAAATGTTGGTGTAGGCAACTATAAAAAAAAAAAGAATAATAGTAAATTAGAGTAAAGATATTGAAATTAAATTTGCAGGAAAGATTCTGATTGTATACCAATTTTTCTTGGGGGGGCTAAATTAATAACAACATGATCATTGTATGAATATTTTTTCTATCATTGTTGCTCTTTTGAGGTAAACACACAGTTTTCCATAATGGATTAAAACTACTGTGTACACGAATGTAACTAGTTTTCTTGTAGGATGTAGTATTCAATACTACTGTAACAAAATTTTTCGGGTTTGAAGATTTTTTGCATTTTTGCTTATGCCTAAAATTATTTGGGTATAAGAAATTTATAGTATTTTCCCCTCATAGGCTGTAAATTTTTGTTGTTGCTTGTGGACTGGGGGAAATGGCTCGGCGCTGGCCATAGTTAGTCATAATACCAATACTGTAGTGTACTTAGAATTAACAACTTTCAGTTAGTGAAATGCGAAGTTAGCAGAGTTTGGTTAAAACCTCATCAGTTGGAGATAAAGTCTACATCTGAAAAATAAATGGGAGAAATGTTCAGGAATTAATATTTTTGAAAAGCATAAGAGAAATGAGAAAATATGAAATAGGGGCTAAGAAAAGGTTATCGAAAAGTCAGGTATGGTTAGGATTACGGATCTGTTTGCTACATATAGGGCACAAAATAATTAGATTCTCTCTTATTTTGAACCTAGAGTCTACTAAACATATAGTATACAGTGGCATCTATCCTGGAGCAGGATGATTTTTCCTTTCAATTCAGGAATTATTTTTATACAATTCATGAAGTCACAAATGTAAGCTGATGTAAAGAGTTGTGTATTTTATTTAATAACCTTAGAATAAGGATCTATACACAATTTTTTTTAATGAGGCGCATTTGCACTGACTCTCAATGGTGTCCTTTAGCTCTTAAAAGTTTCCTGCTATCTGATTGGTTAGAATTTTCTTGCCCAACCAATCAGCGAGCAGGAAACTTTTCCGAGCTAAAAGGGCACCCTGCGAGTCGGTGCAAATCTGCCTCACTAAAAAGAATTGACTATAGTTGCTTGATTCGTGTTTGATGTTGTCTCGATATTTTCATCCAATAATTGCGCATTGGAATCTTCCTACACTATAGGACCTACTTATTTTTTCATTGATGCCATAAGGTGATCACAGAAAAGTATTTGACCATAACCTACAATGTACTAAAATAATGTCATTGGCAAGTTGGATTTGGTATGTAATAATAGAAAATGTATACCGTGAATCAGAAATGACAGTCTTTTTTGCATCTAAATAAGAAATGACAGTGCTATATGAAATGGTAGATGGTAAATCATATAATTTTGTAATGTTATATTAATTGGAATTCAATCTTTTGATATTCATTAACTATTCAAAATACTTTAAGCTACCAATAAATAGTTTGCAGATAAGAAAAACTAAATCTTAAATAACAGTGATTTGAAAATATCAAAATGTTTTACATTTTACTCTTGAATTAGGAAAACCCTTTTTTATTTTTTTAAGCACAACTTCTTACAAGATTTTCAGTAATTGGACTAAAGACTAAAGGTTGATAAAATGTCTAAAACTTTGATTAACATGGTAAATCTAAATACACGTAAATTTCCGTCAATTCTCATGATAAAATGAATAAATTTTAGCTTTTACTGTTTTGAATACCTAGAATAACATATTATTATTGGTTTTGTTAAACAGTATTTGCATTCCTATTTTATCGCCAGTATAAAATGTATCTCTTGTTAGGGTTGTTTATTGTAGTTATTGAAATTTTTTATAATATTTCTAATGAAGCGCAAGTTCTAAGCAATCGCTGTCTTATATGGTTTTGGGTATGGTCATCTCCTGCACTTTTTGTTGGTAAATATAAAAAAGATTCAAGAGTTGTTGATTTTGAAAGTTGGTAGTGAACGAAACTGATATAAAAAAAAGGAGGTTGTTGTAGCAGTGGACTTGAGCCCTCTGAATCGGATCTTTGAGGGACTATATCCACCTCAATGAAATGTAAATATAATAGTGAAGAAACACTGATGTTTCACTTTGCTAAAGCTTCTCTCGCAATTGACAGGGAACATAATTTGGTATGAGGAATGCAATATCGGGTATGATTTCACGCACCTTGATAAAAGTTAAATAACACTTTCTATGGCTTATCGATTACAATAAAAAGCAAACTTTAAATTACAAGTGTGATATATGAAAAGGATACTGTTGTAACTATTTCTATGTGCTTAGTGGAAATTATGTATATATTGCCCCGTCATTCTTTTCTTCTATTTCAAAATACAGTACCACAATACTCCAGCCATTGCCCTACTAGAGCCATTTACTTTGTCAAGATTAGTCCTTTCAAGGTACAGATGGTCCTCAACTTGAAAACTTAATTTATTCTAAGAAACTGTTTGTAAGTTTAATTTTTTTTAATTTTGTCCTAGGGTAGGCCTAACCTGACTTACATGCCTACAATTTCCTGCTACAAAAGTCAACGAATTGTCCCGTTTCATGTGAAATAATATCAGGTTATTGCCAATGTCGTTTTACTTAATGTATCGAATTATATGATATTGTTTTATTACAATATTTCCTTATCTTATTACAGTGTATGAATATTTGATACACTATCTGAGATTCCTAATTTCAGTTGTATTTGTGTCTGTATTGTATCTCCGAATGTAAGTAAGTGAAGGCCTTCTGTATGGGAAAGGATACATGTGTTTGTGGTTGGTAAGTGACCATGTGATTAAGGACTACCTGTCATACTGGGTACATCCTTCAAACTTTCTCACTAAACCCCTGCCAATTTGATTGTTTCTCTAAGTTTGAAAATTTTATTGGACCTCAAGCTATTGTTAGTTTCCCTTTATTGCCTATTTTTTACACCAGTAAATTCCTACATGATTAACCCAAGTAGGTTTTCTTACTGCTTATCATAGATACAGTAGATAAAGTACTTTTCATTATCAAGACCAAAGTCTATTGTGTGAGTAAATTGTATTGTTGACTACCTTACCTTTTTTTCAAATAGTGTCTTTTAAACCCATTCTTGACCATATTTCAGTAGGTATGACTTGTGTAATCTTCTTATCATGCTACTCACAGGAAGAAGGTAGCAAATCTGTTACCCTTATCAAGCTACGCCAAACGGAGAATTGTATTATGTATAAGAAGTATTCTAGTAGTTTGTTTTTTGCTAACATCCATTTAATGACGCATTTGAGTTGCATTTTAACTGTCCCCACTATATGTGGTATTCAGCATATAAATATTAGGGAAGTTTCATGAAAATGAAGCAGATTTCCATCATGACATTTATCACCAAATATCTATATCCTTGTTCAGAAGTCAATTAAGGATTGCAAACAAATTATAGCATATCCTGCTGGCGAGTAGGAGAAACACTACTGCAGCCTAGTGAAAAATTAAATTAGAACTTGTTTTTCCACTTTTCTCGTTCTTCACCTGGCACTTTCTTGAAAATGTAAATTTTTCTTAGAATAGTTTTCTTTCTTGAGTTCGAATCTTGAGTTTAGTCATTAGTAAACTAATGGGTTAGGTGAAAAAGTTTATTATTACTGGTCAACAGCTCCCGACAGCCTAGAATTGTAGGGTCTCTCCTCAGATTTATAAGTTTTAATGGTTTTTCTTTTGAGGTAATGAAGTGAATGGCTCTAGTATAACAGTGGTCTATATTCTTCATATAACATATTTATTCTAAAATTTAATTCTGTCTTAATCAACCAGCTGAATTTTGTAATTCTGTGGTTTTGCAAAATTTCTTGAGTAATTCTTAAGGAATTTACACAGGCAAAAGTTTACTTATGTTACATCAAAAAGTATAGATTTATGTTTATCTTGAATAGTTATCATGAGATATTTTTATTAATTAATTGATCCGAATTAGTATAATCATCATTTGGACCCAATATGTCGGACTTGTAAGTTAGATCTTGATGTAGGAGTGATTATTTTAAACTCTTGATTCACAGATCAAGCTCCACCACGTCCTCCTCTCCCAGGGGGAGAGAAAGCACCTCCACGACCTCCACCTCCAGAGACAGATGATGAAGAGGAGACCCAGATGTTTAACGAAGCACCTTTGCCTAGCCAGCCCATTATGGTACTGTCAATTTAGTTTTAAGTCTTTATCAGCAGCATTCAAACTTAAGACATAATTCCTCTTTTGGAAATTCTATCACGCTAAAATAGAACATAAATAATGAACTGATTCTACCTCCCTAAAAGTGAATTTTTTATCATGAATCACACCTAAAATTTTAAAAGTCGTATAGAGTTAAAGAAACATAATGAGCTCTTAAAATGTGGAGGTTGAGGAGCCACAGTCCTCAACCTACTTACAATCATACTTTGAGTTTTGTTAGGGTAAAAGATAAGAGAAAAAAACCGTTTGATTACCTATTTTATATAGTCCCTTTATGGTACAGGCATTTTTGTTTTAATTCTTTATAAAATGATAAGGAAAAGTATGTTCAATTGCATATTTTATATATTTCTTGTACGGTATAGGCATTTTTGTTTTAAGTCTTCATAAAAAGATAAGAAAAAAATATGTTCAAATACATATCTTATATATTCTCTGTGCAGTACTGGCATTTTCATTTCATCTTCATAAAAGGATAAGAAAAATTATTTTCTATTACCTATTATGTATGTTCCTTGTACGGTACATGCGTTTTTGTTTCAAGTTTTCATAGAAAGATAAGAAAAAGTATGGTCAATTACTTATTTCCCATGTTCATTGATTTATACGACTAAACCGTGATGGTGTGACCCATACTACTGGAAATTAACCTATTCTCATTTAGATGGCTGCTCATGGTCTCCATCAAGAGGTGAAGCAGTGGTCATCACGTGACAATAACATCATTGCGGCTGCCAAGAAGATGGCCTTGTTGATGGCCAGATTGTCACAGCTCGTGAGAGGGGAAGGAGGAACAAAGAAGGACCTGATTGCTTGCGCTAAAGCAATTGCAGAGGCTTCAGAGGAGGTTACACGTCTAGCGAAGGACCTTGCGAGAGAATGTACAGATAAACGAATGAGAACGGTAAGACCTGCATGCTGTTGGTATTTTCATTTTATATTTGAATTCAATCAAAGATTTATAATGAATATCCTTTTTAATTAAATGTTACAATATTGTCATGAAAGTTCTTCAGAGAAGTTCACCTCTCGTTATTGCTAGATTTCAAAATGATTTTATTCATTAAATTTGTAAACTTTTGATCCTTTTAATGCAGTCTTGTTAGTGTTAATCAATTTGTGACTTTGACTACTGTATCATGGTGTATTCTACAGATGTAACCAATTATTTTTTTAAATATAGTTCAATATATATGCTCTTTTGTGAGGCTTCTTGTCTGTACACCATTAATGAGGTTTTATATTACAAATATCATTGGCTCTCAATTTAAGATTGTTCCAACACAGAATACTTACCTCGAACTACTTTCTTAGGAGTATCTGGGATCTCCTCCCAACCGACCAGAGTTTTGTGTAGTTTACCCTAGTCCCGTTTTCTATGAGGGGTAACCTCAGGTGGAGTGGAACACGCCCTGAGGCTATCCCCAGGTCAGAGAGCATGCTTGCTCAGGTCTCGATCTCCAGTAAGTTCTCTGGCGCTCTCTAACTCTCGACGCTCTCTCCTTACCCAGTGCGACCCTTTTGTGTCCCCGACCCCCCTTTTGTGTCTTACGCGGTCCCCACGTGGACCCATTGTGTTCATTCTATACCCCTTCCTACCCTTATCCTCTGTGTTCATCGTGTAGGGGCAGCTTATGTTCTCCTACAGTCACGTGTCTGGAATGCGAGTCCTGGAACGTGGTACAGTGGGTGCGCTTCGGCACCAAGAAGAAGAAGGCGTCCAAGAGGTCACATAGGAAGACGAGCCTCTCCTCGCCGCTTACTTCTCCCGATGCCTCGTCGAATGGAGCTTCTTTTATACAGCCACCTTTCCTTACCCAGAGTAGGGGACGAGGTAAGTCAGTTGTGGGGAAGTGGCCCATTGCTCTTCCCCAGGAGTCTGAGTGGGTGCGGTATAGCACCAAGAAGAAGTAGGCAACGAAGAGGTCGCCTAAGAAGCCTAGGGTCCCTTCCTCACTTGCTTCGCCGGGCGTCTCGTCTGACAGAGCTTCCCTACCACCCTCCCCTACCCAGAGTAGGGGACGAGGTAAGTCCATTGCGGGGAAGAGGCCCGCGGCCCTTCCCCAAGAGTCTGATCTTCAGGATAGTGGGGTTGTGGCGTCGTTCCAGACGAGTGAGGGGCTTGCGGGAGTGTGTATGGGAGACAGTCCTGGTGCAAGCAGGCCACGTCTCCTCTGATGACCCCATGTGGGAAAAAATGTCCCTCATTCTTCTCCAGCCTCTTTGGCGTGTTTTTCCGTCACTTCTGCAGCCAAGGACGTCGCCGAGAAGGAGCCCCCCAAGACGAGGCGCTGAGGAAGCTCAGGAGACTAAGGGAGAAGTCCCGCAAGAAGTTGTCGCGTTCTCGCTCCCCCTCGAGGTTGCGCCACGAGAGTCGGCGCTCAAGATACCTCAAGAGCAGTGAGTGCGTGGTGGTTCACCTCGACAGGCTGCTGGAGCTAGCTGCGGCACCGGGCCCTTCAAGTTGGCGTCCGAGGACGAGCTCCCTGGATAGATACTCCTCTGGCAGCAGTGGCACCCGACAGAGGGACTCATCGTGGCAGGTTCCAGTCGACAGGCGTAAGTCCGCGAAGGGTCGGCTCCATCCGCCCAGCGGAGAGAGTCGAGTCCTGACCTCCAAAGGCCACCTAGCTCTTCACGAGCGCAGCCCTCGGTTTTCCTCGACGGGCAGGCCCGCAGATACAAGAACCTCCGGAAGAGTTGTTGGACCCAGGACGGAAGCCCCCGTTCCGACGGTGGTGCCCGTCCTTCGACGTGAACCCCGGCAACCCTACAGCAGGCTCTGGCAGACCGGCATAAGTCCGCGAGGGTTCCGACTCCTTTCACCCAGCGGAGAGTCGCCTCTTCGGTCTGGCAGCCGTGTCCCAGCCTCCAAGACTTCGACAGCCAGGTCTCGGTCGACAGGCATAAGCCCGCGAAGGTTCCGACTTCTCCCGCCCAGCGGAGATAGTTGCCCCTTCGGACTGGCAGCCTTGTCCCGGCCTCCGGTTCTTCGATGGCCCGCCCTGAACGAAGGAACCAACCAGCCAGCACGGGGAAGCCCGTGGCTCCATGGATATCCGCAGGAGCTCCATCCTTCCAGCGGAGGTAGCCGCTGGATCAACCCGGCAGCATGGCATCCATACCCAGTACCACGACTGCTCCATTCAGGCTTCGTGGTCAACCGCTGGTATACCAGGGTACTCACACCCCACGGATTCCCCGGGAGGGGGTAGACCCATGACGGCTACCTCCGTCCCAGTGGCTTCATCCGTGATGGAGATAGCCGCTCCATCGTCCCGGCCAGCCCCATCCAAGCATTGGAGGTGGCCGCTGACACACCCATGACGGCTACCTCCGTTCCGGCGGCTCCAGCCGTGCCATTGTCCCGGCCAGCCCCATCCAAGCATCAGAAGAGGCCGCTGACATGGCAGGGTACTTAAACTCCACGGATTTCCCCGGGAGGGGGTAGACCCATGACGGCTCCATCCGTGACGAAGGCAGAGTGGTTTTCCCCCGAGCGGGTCGAACGGGGCTATTGCCTCTCCAGTGCCTGCCTCAGTGGCCGCTGGAGAGAGAGCCCCGCACCTTTGCCCAGTGCCTCTTCGGCTCCGTCCGCCCGTTGGATGTAGAAGTTGGCACACGTAATCTTTCCCTTGCCTTGCCCCCCGTAGGGGAGCTTCGACTCCTCAGTTAACCTTCAGACCCTCCTACTCGGACTCCAGGAGAGGGCGTTCAGGCCGCGGCTCTCGAAGGAGTTAGGAGGGGAGGCCCCCTACTCCTGCTGGCGCCTCAGGTGGGGGGATTCCTCAAACGATATTAGCAAGCATGGCGGGACCACGGAGCGGATCCGTGGACCGTAGCAGTACTAAAGGAGGGGTACAAACTGCCCTTCCTAGCGGACCTCCACCTCGGATCCCAGATCAACAGGCGAAGTGGTTGGCATCCAGCGACCCCTGGAGAGTAGCAGTATTGCAGGAAGAAGGCTCGGCAATGCTGGCGAAAGGGGCAGTAGAACCAGTCGAGAACCGAGTCCAGGGTTCTACAACAGGCTCTTTCTGGTGGAGAAGGCGACAGGGTTCTGGAGACCTTTCGGCCCTCAACAATTCGTGTACAACACCGGCTTCAAGATGGACACTCCGAAGTCGGTCCTAGCGACCTTGAAGGAGGAGGACTTCATGAGGTCCATAGGCTTCAAAGCCATCTACTTCCAGGTTCCTGTTCATCCCTCCAACAGGAGGTTCCTAAAGGTAAAATGGAGTACCAAAACATGGCAGTTCAAAACCCTATGCTTCGGACTGTCAACAGTCCTCAGGGCTTCACGAAGGTCTTCGCAACAGTTTCAGGCTGGGCGCACGAACAGGACGTCCGCCAGATTCGGTACTTAGGTGACTGGTTGTTGCTTTCAGTCTCAGAGGAAGTACTGAGGGAGCAAGACGAGAAGCTCCTGCAGTTCTACAAGATCTTGAGTATCATCATCAACCTGGAGAAGTCCCGGCTGATTTCCTCCACCAGGATGACCTACCTAGGGTTGGTTCTAGACTCCCGGATGGTGAGGGCCTTCCCCTCCGAGGAGAAACTGGACACCCTGAAACAGATACTCTGGCCCTTCCTGTCGGGCCAGCCCAGGAGAGCCAAGGTCTGGCAAAGACTGATAGGACGCCCCGCACTAGATAGTCCTGGTGTCCCTAGAGACGAAGGAAGTCCTGGGGTGGTAGCAATCGGAACGAACACCCTCAAGGGAATGCCCTTTTCTGCCGACCCTCCGGAGATGCTCCTGTTCACGGACGTATCCAAGGAGAGCTGGGGTGCCCATCTTCTCGACAAAGTGGCAAAAGGTAAATGGGAAGTCGAGGAGACGAACCTGCACATATACGTGCTGGAGGTGAGGCCCGTACAAAGAGTGTGCCTAGAGATCGTCCATCTACCCCGGGGAAGTTCCGTGGATCCGGGGTGCGACAACGCCACGGTGGTGGCCTACGTGAAGGAGCAAGGAGGACTGAAGTCGAAGGAACGGTGCAGTCTCATGATGGAGTTCCTAGAATGGGCTGAAGTGTAACAAATTAATTTTTCAGCCAGGTTCTCTCCGGGGAAGAGGAACGGCCTGGCCGACGGCCTCAACTAGAAGGGTCGAGTGGTAGGGCCCGAGTGGTCCCTACACCCAGAAGTGGTCAAAGGCCTCTCCCTGAAGTGGGCTCGCCGGTGATAGACCTCTTCGCCACGAGACTAAACGCACAGCTCACCGTGTTTTGTTTTCCTGTGCCAGATCCAGCAGCAGCGTTCGAGGACGACTTCCAATGAGACGGGCGGCCAACCTGTGGGTGACTTTGGTAGCGCCCTGGTAGCCAGAGAGAGAGTGGTTCGCGGATCTAAAGGAACTGGCATGCCTTACACCTGGGCCACTTCCAGACAGACCAGACCTTCTCCGGCAGCCTCACTTCCAGAGGTTCCACGAAAACCCATGGTTCCTCCTTCACGCGAGGAGGTTATCGAGCGTCTCCTGAAAAAGGAAGGATTTCCGTCGAGGACAGCATCAAGGATGTCAGGGTACCTGAGGCGTTCGTCAGTCGAGGTGTACCAGGCGTAGTGGGCTACCTTTTCTAAGGGGTGCTCCTCGAAGAACATCAGGCCATTAGGGGCCTCCATTCACGAGATAGCAGACTTCCGGGTCTATCTCAGGGACGAAGTGGCCATATCCATCCCAAGTCTTCCTCCTGAAGGACATAGACCTGAGTGCCTCCAGGTAGATCTCGACGCTCTTCAAGAGCTTCGAGCAGTCGTTTTTCCCCCAAGCCGTTAGAGTGCCCCCGGGGGATGTGGCTAGGGTACTTGAAGAGGCTTTTGGAACCTCCCTTCAAACCTCTAAAAGACATTCTAGACAAGGAGCTTACCCTCAAGGCAGTCTTTCGTTTAGCTCTGGCATCAGCAAAGAGTAGGTGAGATTCTTGGCCTGTCGTACGAGATCTCACACTCGAAGGGCTGGCGAGAAACTACTTTCAGATTCTTACCCTCCTTCGTAGCCAAGACTCAGAATCCAGCTGTTTGGGCCCCCAAAATGGAATTTTTCTCAGTGCCAGCTATCCCTCGCTCGGACAACCCGAGGGACTTGCAGTATGGCAGTATTTAGAAAGGACAGCTAGACTTCATCCCGAGATCAAGAGTCTGTTCGTTTTCCTCGGGACTGTGAAGGAGCCAGTCTCCAAGAACACTTTCTTCTTCTGGATAAGGCAAGTGATCGTCAGGCCCTACAGTAGTGCAGGGGTCCCCCCTTTCCAGGAAAGCCCAGACCCCACAGCATTAGGAGTCTAAATGCTTCTTTGGCGTTTGAGAAGAACATGGCAGTGGGCCAAAGCCTGAGGGCAGGTACTTGGTCTAACCAGTCGACCTTTACGGCTCACTGCTTGAAGGACTGCTCGAGAAAGTCCCTGGGCAGGTTCTCGCTCGGTCCCGTCATTTCCGCGCTCCAAATGGTTTAATGGTGTAGCCCCAGTGGTAACTGCGGGTAGCGAGTCCAAGAGACACAGGTTCCTTCCTGAGCCCCCTTGTTCTTCCTTCCCCTATTCCCTTACCGGAAATGACTCGGGTAGCCCCCTGAAACTGCCTTGGGATACACTATCATTGGAAGGACATGTCTCCTAGGATTCTTGCAGAAGTGAGTTACTTAGACACTAAGATGGTTTTTTGCGTAGTTTTCCCTATTTTCTCGTGTTTTCTTTGAGGTCAGCAGAACCTAGTCTCCTACCTAGGTTCCTCTTCTATTCTCGTCACGGTCTCTAGGTCCTGAAGGACACTCCCACCTCCTAAGGTATAAGTCTCCTAAGAAAGTAGTTCGAGGTAAGTATTCTGTGTTGGAACAAATCACAAATTTTAAGTAATTTGTATTTTTCCTAACAATACTTACCTCGAACTACTTTCGGGTAATGGCCCTCCCATCCTACCCCGAGTGCCTTGCCGGACTTCGTAGATACCTAAGCTATCAAGAACTTACTGAAGATCGAGACCTGAGCAAGCATGCTCTCTGACCTGGGGATAGCCTCAGGGCGTGTTCCACTCCACCTGAGGTTACCCCTCATAGAAAACGGGACTAGGGTAAACTCCACAAAACTCTGGTCGGTTGGGAGGAGATCCCAGATACTCCTAAGAAAGTAGTTCGAGGTAAGTATTGTTAGGAAAAATACAAATTACTTAAAATTTGTGATATTTTGTTGACAAAACTTCTTGCACAAGTCAGAAGTTGTGTAAATTTAAATCTCAGTATGATATGACGTATAGCAATATTGTCTACTGTATTATGAGGGTCCTTGCACACACATGCTAAATCCCTTGTAGTCCTCTATGCAGTATATAGTAAGTCATTTATAGAACCTTTATACTGCAATGCTGTACCTAAAGCAGTTTAAACAGAACAGGATTTTTACTGTTATACTGTTTAGTCCAAGGAATAGAATTCCATACACATTCATTATGCCACTGAAGTAACCATCATAGCCTTATATAAATAAGGCACTATTTCAATTACTTAAAAACCAAATGAAGTTTATAAAAAAATGATTTCCCTCTCAAAAATACTGGTTCTTCTTTCATGATAGCATTCTTAAAAGGGTGACAAAATTTGATGATACTGAAGATATTTGCTGCAGGGTGACTGCAGTGGCCGTGTGGCAAGGTGATGAGGTGGGGCATTATTGGTAAGCTGTGATCACTCTGGCTAACTTTAACCTTCTGAGGTGATATAAGAAAGGATTGTTTACAATGAAAGAACCAGTTTGTATTTCCAGACGATGATGCTTTTGAATCTCATTGAGAGGAGTCAGGGCTGATGATTCTTGAGCCTTGCAGATTTTTTGTTGATACCAAGATTAAATGAGATTGGAATTAAGAATTTGAGCCATATGGCCCAACACTGGATCAGGCAGGCCACTCAGAACCTGTGTGTAACTGGGTGAATGCATAGCAGTTGCATTATGAAGCAAAATATAAAAAGTTAGGGAGCAATGTAGAAGAAAGAAAGTGGAAACAGAGGTATTGTAGAATGCCAAAGAGTGAGAGGAAAAGAATGCTGTAAAATCCTTTAAATAGATCCCTCACTGTATCTCTGAGAGTGCAATCATTTCATTAGCTAATCAAGTTAGCTAATCAATGTTTGTGTTTACTTTTTTATTATTGATATTGTCTTTGATTATGTCTGTAAAGCCTCCATACTCAGCTCATATTGACTTTAGCATCAATACTGGAGGAGCATTTATTTCTATGAACCTCCTCTGATGCTCATATTGCTTCTTCTCCAGATGTCGATTGTGTAACATCATTTAAGTTGGCTATCACCTGCAGTAGTGGCCTCCCAATTAGCTAATTTCTTCTTTAGGATCTAATGAGCACCTTCAGGTAGATGCTGGTGCCTGTCATTCTTCTGCCATGTTCCCTCTTGATGCCCGTCTAGTAGCTGCCAATGGATCTGCAATCCCCACCCACGGTTACGAGACACTGACATTCTCATTTTGGGGTGCCCAGTACTGGTTGGATTCCATCACCGACATTACACGGTCTCTCATCGGTGCAGACCTCCTCCCATTTCTACCTCCTGGTTGACATTGCACTCTTACTTATCTACACCTTTATCACCTGTCATCTCTGACCTCGCTTTCCACATCAGCAAGCCCACAGATGTCTATGCCCACAACATCCTCTGCCCAAAACTATGCCAGATGCTCATGATTCCCATTACGTACAATATCTCTCGCAATATAATGACGACGGGGACCAAAGTGTTTGCAAGATTCAAATGTTTGACCCCAGACCATTTGCCAAAATGGGGAAAATGGACCTCTGTCAAAAGAACCTCAAGCCCAATGTTGTCACCCCTGCACAACATTCTGAAAAAGGATAGAGTTGTGGAGTTTAAAGGCATTTTAACATGTAGTTGGAACCAGAACACTACTCCGTCCCAACATCGCCAACATCAACACCTACCTTCACGGTGCTAAAGTATTTTCGACCTTCGACCTCCTGAAGGGGTATTATCAGGTGCCCATGAACCTCGGCACATATACTTTCAATTACTCCTGCTTTGGCCTTCCTAATGTAGGAGCCCATTTAATGACTCGTGGATGGCATCTTAAGGGACCTCCCCTTATGCATATGTTATTGACATACTGCAATTCTCCGCCTCCAAAGATGACCACCTACGCGTTGTCCTTGGCCTCCTGTAGAAGAACGGTCTTGTAGTCAGTTATGACAACTGTACCTTTGATATCAGGGAAGTGGCATTTTTGGGTCATTGAATCACTCCTCAAAGCACCTTTGGTGTCTCGCTGTACTGACTCCAGCCAATTTCCACATCTCCCCTAGTTCCTCCTCGGACTGAGGATCACTCCCAATGACACCATGGAAGTTGCGGCAGTTGAAATAGTGTATGGCAAACCATTGTTCATTCTTGTGGAATTTTTTTCCATCGGCCACATCCTCCGAATATCTCCAGGTTCTACTTCACGTTTTGGGGGAAATTTACCCCCTCCCATTAGGCTTAAAAGCCCCTTGAAAAGCAGCATATACCAAAAGAGCTGCATATCGCAACACGTATCTGCATCGACGCTTGCAAGCCACATCTTACACCCCCACATACGGGCCCGTTCCTTGTCATCCGTCATGCTCCGAAAGCTTTCCTCTTCAACATTCATGGAAAAGAGGATTGGATCACTATTGTCTGCCTAACCAACAGTATGACTCTCTCAGGCAGGTCACCATCTTTCACATACATGTCTACTTCAGGGAGTGAGACATGTAATGCACCTGTAGCAAGCAAAGCATGTACAAATAAAGAATGCCATGTCTATGTTTTCTTCTACTCAGTACACGCAGTAACTGCCGTAAGAAACTATGGTACGCCCATGCTAAGATAATGGCCATCAATTTCTGGATTAATTCAATACTTTTCAAAGGGATAGGCCTATTGCAAGGAAAGAAAACAGGAATTTTTTTAGTTTTAAGATTGATATCGACATTTAACCAACTTCGGGAGAGAGAAGCACTATGAACATTAGGTGACTATAGAAATAATTAGATTTATTATAAGAATATCATTTGTAAGACAATGTATGTTCACATAAGGTGAAAATTATTTTGAGAAACTTAATTTTCACAGAGTTCCAATTAAAGTAACGTCTAACTGTAAGCTGAAATATTTAACGAGTTACATTTTATTTATAATAAATCAATTTCAAATATGCTTTTGTGCAGCATGACATTCTACTGTGTTGTGGTGTAATATATTATTCAAAGTTTTCTTTTTTATTTCCTTTTAGAATCTTCTGCAAGTGTGCGAACGCATCCCAACAATTGGTACTCAGTTGAAGATTCTTTCTACTGTAAAAGCTACAATGCTTGGTGCTCAAGGTAAGGATTCATAAACCAAAATTACAGATTTTGTTGTTAAGGTTAAGTATTTTCTATAGTACATATTTTCCTCAGTACGTATTCACAAAGATTTCTATTACGAAACATGAGGCAAAGTGAATGTTGAAACAGCAAGCGTATCGTATATATTTTTTTTCAGTTTTTAGGAGTAGATATGTTCCTGATGGACTCTTACAACAATGAATTAGATGTGTTATGCAGTTGTATTATCAGAATTAATCATGTTTTTCTTTTTTAAGATTTCTCAGAAAAGGTCTATTATACATACAAGTTTGAGTAATATATCTGAACACGGTAAACCTTTTGTAGGTTTTAAAAATCTTTGCATATGGAACTTGTTTGCAGATTTTACATAATTATTCTTATCATATCCAAATCAGTAGGAACATTGTGATAAGTACAAAGTTTTAAGTTTTAAATGTTAGTTTGCTACTCATAGATTGTAGGTGGGTAGAATATACCAATACTAATTACCAGTTCTGGGAAATACTAAGTAGATACTTTAGTTTCAAAAACAGGAACACATTTTTCTTTCAGGTTTTGTGGATTCTTCACTTTGAGATTTATGAATATAACTACTTAAAAGAGTAAACATTAGTTTAGAATTTCAAGTCTCATGCCCATCCATACCTGGTTTATCAAGAAATTGATTTCATGCAATATATATGCTATTTTGGAATAAGTAGTGCATACTGTATTAAATGAAACCAGCCGATCCTTATAAGAGGGCATTCCACTAGAATGATCCTTTAGATGGGTTAGTCATTGTACAGATTGTTTTTCCGAGACATGGTAGAACTACAAGGATTATTTTCAAGTTGGTAGCAATCATAGAATTATGATCATGATCTCATTCCTTAAAGATTTTATAAGAAATCAAGAATTATTATGCTCATTGATCCTCTAAGTGCTAGTGAGGTTTAGCTGGATGATATTTTTTACTAGAATTTTCAAGGTTTTAATACACCTTGAATTTGTTAGTTGCTTATAATTATAACACATAAAATTAGTTAAAGTTATTTAGAAGATATATTGTTGCATAGTCAAGCAGTAGAGATTGCATTATTATATATTTTCAGTACATAGGAGGATGAAAATTTCCTCAATCTATTATATTAGTTTAGGTAATCAACAATAAGTGTTATCACATTATCAAGGTCCTCTAATTTCGGGCAATCCTTGTTTAATAGGTTCTCATGTTAGAGCTTCAAATCCTATCAGAATTTAAAGATTGATTATATTAAATATAGAGTTTCCCCCACATTGAAGAAGTGGTGTATATTATTTGATACTGTACATATTCGTAGTTTATTTCTATATCCCAACCCTGGCATTCATATGAAGATGGTTAAATGTAGACATCGGCCCTTAAACTTAATATATCTCATTTTCTTTATATATGATTTGCCCTCCACTTCTAGTGTAGTATTGGGATGTATGGGGGTGCTACTGCTTGGGTAAATCTGATCTGTATGGCTTACAGATCTCTAGTCACTGGTGCCAGTGCACATGCTATCCATTCTCAAGATCATGATTTTGTTTTTTAGAGGGATCTATAGAAAAAGATATTTTTTTTCTGAAGAGGGATTTTTTCTCTGGCTGCTTTCTCTTGTGAGGGTTGTTCAAGGTATGTATCCTCATTCTCAATGTGTCGCGTGCCAAGGGCAAAAGTCTGATTTGAATAACCATTGTGAAGAATGCCATTCCCTCTCTGTTCTTCTTTCAAAGGATCATCTTCAGTTAGTAGCTGTTCATGTAAAAAGTCATTAGTTGTAAAAGGAAAATGTGTTATGATTTAGTGGAAAAGCCAGAGAAAACCAGGCTGGTGGTTGTTTGTATAAGTGAGGTGGCTGGTTGGATTTTACCAGTTTTCTCCATCTTGAGCTTTTAAAGTAATACTTAACCATTCATCATCTCCTACTTCATAGTCCTCAGTTTAAGGGTAGACATCAAAATTTAACCATCTTCCGAGAAGAAAGGTGAACGCCAGGTTAGGATAGAAATGAGTACAGTAATTTTATTATTAGAATTCTGCTTCATATTTTAATGTTAAAAGTTGTAAACTATTTCTCTTACATTATTGAATCATGCTGTGCTTATACTGTAGCAGGTGTTCATGTCTTGTCCTAATTGTTGTAAATAACTTTTTCTTATCTGTGTATGTGCAGTCGACATATTTTGGATTTTATTTTTTTTTACGTTTCTTGAAGGTTCTTCTATTAATTATTGATATTGAAGTCAAGTTGGAATGGTTTATTTGTACATATCAAGTTATTGTTTTATGTCTATTGTGGTTATATCAAAGTAATTAAATCATAAATCAGTCATCATGTTTCACGGTCAGTTAACTTAGCCACGAGATGATTTCTTGGGCCGTAGTCTTTAAAACTGCTTATTTTTATGGCAGTAATGCTTTCTTATAATTTAAAGGGTTATTTATGCTCATGAGTCATTCTAAGAATATATTGTAAGGAAATCGTACAAAAAATAATTTGAATTTTTAACCCTTTTACCCCCAAAGGACGTACTGGTACGTTTCACAAAACACATCCATTTACCCCCATGGACGTACCGGTACGTCCTTGCAAAACACTGTTAATTACATGTTTTTATATATTTTTGATAATTTTATGAGAAACTTCAGGCATTTTCCAAAAGAATGAGACCAACCTGCCCTCTCTAGGACAAAAATTAAGCCTTTTAGAGCAATTTAAAAAAAAATATATAGCAAAATGTGCTCAAAATTTAACCTTATGGTGGGGGTAAAAGGGGTTAACTTAGCCACGAGATAATTTCTTGGGCCGTAGTCTTTAAAACTGCTTATTTTTATGGCAGTAATGCTTTCTTATAATTAAAAGGGTTATTTATGCTCATGAGTCATTCTAAGAATACATTGTAAGGAAATCGTACAAAAAAATAATTTGAATATTTAATTGCCAGTATATGTATCACAACAAATAGGTATTGAAATACATTCATGGTAATAAAATAAAGATAATCAAACGTAACATCATCAATAAGCTTTTTACGTCAGATTTTTCATTTAAGGATTGAAAGTGAAATGATTTTTCTTCACTGCACACACTGCCTGAAATCCATCCGGTCCAAGTCTTCATCTATGTTCTCTTTGGTCTTTGGGGGGTCTTCCTAATCGTCCCTGTTTGATTACTTTTATATCTTTGGGTTTTCCAGATAGACTTACTGCATTGACAAGCCATCTTCGTGTTTGAAATCAAGTCAGTGTTCTGATCTCAGAATGATACACTTCATGGCATTTTTCATTTGTAATTTATTCTTCCCATGACATGAATCCGTTCCTATTGTAGTCACACCTTTTCAGAATACAGTAATGTATAGTCACACCTTTTCAGAATAGAGTAATGTTTAGTCACACCTTTTCAGAATAGAGTAATGTTTAGTCACACCTTTTCAGAATACAGTAATGCATAGTCACACCTTTTCAGAATACAGTAATGCATAGTCACACCTTTTCAGAATACAGTAATGCATAGTCAAACCTTTTCAGAATACAGTAATATATAGTCACACCTTTTCAGAATACAGTAATGTATAGTCACCCCCTTTCAGAATACAGTAATGTATAGTCACACCTTTTCAGAATAGAGTAATGTTTAGTCACACCTTTTCAGAATAGAGTAATGTTTAGTTACACCTTTTCAGAATACAGTAATGCATAGTCACACCTCTTCAGAATACAGTAATGTCTAGTCACACCTTTTCAGAATACAGTAATGTATAGTCATACCTTTTCAGAGTACAGTAATGTATAGTCACACCTGTTTAGAATAGTCATGTATGTATAGTCACACCTTTTCACAATAGTCACGTATAGCCACACCTTTTCAGAATACAGTAACGTATCCTCATTATTATTTGTAGGTACCCATTCATCCACTGTGTTGAGACAGTACTGGTATTCCACATGATAAATTCTAGTACTGTTTACTAATGTGATGTCCTTTTCTTTGTTGTAACCTGATTATATCCAGTGATGGTTACTCTTGTTGCACATATATTCATCTTTATACCACTCCAAAATAACCATACTTTACACTCCCCTGACAAGTCTCTTTTTGATTTGCTTCTACTGGTTTTTAAGTATTGTTTACTTGAGCCACCAATTTTATAATTTAAAAAAAACATACTTTTTCAAACATTTATTTTTGTTTTAATGTTATCTACACTTATCAGCCACCAGGGTCTTCTTTTCTGCTGTCCTTTGAAGCTTTTTCTATAACTATGATGATAACCTCAATGGATATCAACATTAATCTTGTAATATTTTTCTTATATCGTAAACTACATTATCTTCTCACATATCTTGAACAGTCTTTAATATAGATCTTGTATTACTATGCAATACCGTAATTGCTCATTTAGTCTACTTAGCATACTCTAATTTTATAATACACATATGATTACATGTGCTGGTACTCTGCCGTCGGTGGACCAGTCAAATTCCTTATCATAGTCCTCAATACTTATGATATAACCTGCTGCTTTATGCATGATGCTTTTCCTTAGCAGGAAACCAAACAGACATTTCTTGTTGATTCATATCATCTTTAGCGATCTATTTCTTTTATAAACTTCACACTGTAAATTCTTCCTTTTTCATTTTAATATTACTTTTACTGTTGTAGTTTTGTGTTTTTGTTCTGTCCCATTGTTTCTTATCATGTTTTCATACATTCTAGTTAATGTATCAATGACTGCTTCTCTAGATTCCTTAGATAAATTTCTCATTATTCATAATAATTCAGAAACTTTCCCATTACTGTATTCATCTTCCTTGACAATCAAATCAAAGATTGCATCATATGTGGTAGGATAGTAACAAGATATTTTCTGAGGCTTGAAAAAACATTATCTCAAAGATGGAAATATTTTTGGAAGGCATAGACCATTGAGTTATAAACATTGGTGAGGACCTAGACCAGATGGAAATTTATGCACTAGAAAGGAGAGAACGAAACTCGTCGGATATATAACCTCTTTGAAGAGGAAAGCCAACAAAATTATGGTACTGCAATTGAATAAGAAAATAAAAGAATTTAAAATTAAAGGAGATTTGATAGAAACATGCAATTCATAAGTAAATGAGATTGTTAATCAAGAATAATTATTGCTTAAAAGAGGTCCAATTAAAATTCATTAGTAAAAAAATTAGAATATTGATAACCTTTTTAAACAAGGAACACCATCATAAGGAAATTATACTTGTAGTTATCATGTCAAGATTTTTTTGCGTGGGTACCCAGTGCCACACAATTGAAATCCGAAGGAACCATGATAATTGATTCAACTGTATAATAATAAAACTCAAGTTATTGAGCTCTGGATCTTTCAGTATTAAAAAAAAAAAGAACTAGGTTGTGAAAACTTGAAAACCACCCATTCCAGCTCGGCTTTAGCGCTAAGACGTACTCTGATGTCTCTTCGCATTCTTTATTAAACCGTATGCTAAATTGTTTGACATCAGAATTTGGCAAAACTTCCCTCTTAAGAACTTCATTCGGATGATCTGCAGATATTTTGTTTTTAACCTTCAACACTATATGAAGTCTCGCTCTTTCCAGTCCAAGGATTTTGCATACATGAAGAGTTGAACATGTACCTTTCTGTATTGTAAGGGATATTTGTTAAGCTTGATAGTTGGAAAGTAAATAAGTATACAGTATTCAGAAGTTGACTTGCATTTTAAAAAACCAGGAATCGACTCTTATTTTCTCTCAACCCTTTTACCCCCAAAGGACGTACTGGTACGTTTCACAAAACACATCCCTTTACCCCCATGGATGTACTGGTACGTCCTTGCAAAAAACTGCTATTTACAATTTTTTTTGTATATTTTTGATAATTTTTTGAGAAACTTCAGGCATTTTCCAAGAGAATGAGACCAATCTGACCTCTCTATGACGAAAATTAAGGCTGTTAGAGCAATTTAAGAAATATATACTGCAAAATGTGCTTGAAAAAAAATAACCCCTGGGGGTTAAGGGTTGGAAAGTTCCAAATAGCCTGGGGGTAAAAAGGTTAACAGCTTTTTATTGCATTGATGTTGATATCACATTTAACCATAATTTAAATCATGAAATAATAATAAATGGTTAAATTATTAAAGTGAAGGTGTGGTGCTGGTTAGCTTTCACTACTTATATAACTTTTAACATATGGCTGAACATCTCCCTTGGATTTATGGGTCTATAATTAAGCAGATTACAGTAGTTTTAAGGTCCTCAAAATAACAGGAACCAATCATATTAAGTTTTTTTTTTTTTTTTTTTTTTCTCTCTCGAGGCAATGGTTACCTTATAAGGGAGGATATGAGCTTGAAAGCTCAGAATATTGTAAGGGTATTAAATAGTTTTGTATTTTGGGATATCTTGATACTTTAAGTTGGACTTAATCCTGGTTTGGGTAGCCTGATAAGGCTACGGAATTATTGAATAGAAAAAATGAATATATTTATAATGATCGTAATCAAGTTAGGTAAATTTAGGCAAATCAAAATATTCAGAAGTATATCACTAGTTGATATAAGTTGAATAATTGCCTCAGTAACTCTACTTTGTTGATAAGCCTTTTAAAAAAAAGAATATGAAATCTATGTTACAGCTAAATTAGCTCTTGTTTATTTACTTTGAAAAAAAATTGTCAGAATTTGCGTTGCAACCAAGATTTAAATTTGACTGAAAGATTTTGATTTATATGTCCTAATACTAGTGCACATATAGTTGGTAGTAGCCGGGCAATGTATGTGTGTATATCATATCTAATTTGAAAAAGGGAAAGTGAGGTTAAAAGTGTTTATTTTTTAGGTTAAAGAGCCATATACCTTGCATTTAATTATTTCCTGTATTAGATAAGTTTTACTTTCGCCAATGTCTATAATTGCTATTCATTCTAAGCAGATCATGAATTCAAATTATTCGACCCTTGATAATGAACCAAAGGGTTTGTCTTTAGTACCACAAATTAAAATTGTATATAACAAATAGCAGTACTTTACTGTTGAAGTTGAATGTAGCTATAAGATACAAGGAATTTTATACCGATAGAAATGTACCCTAGTCTGTAAATATATATCGTTGCATTGAAGTATGAACAACTTTTGATAGTTCAGATTTAAGACATAATAGATGGCATCAAAAATGCCAAGCCTAAGTAAAATGTAGGAAGATCGTATTTGGCTTATATTTTTTGATTTGGCAGTTCAAGACAAAGTATTAGGCCAAGCCTAAGATAGTAATGTACAGTCTTTAGATTCTGCGAGCTAATTAAGCTACATAATAATAGTCATAAGTTGAACTTTACTAATTTTTTAGCTACATAAAGATTAATATTGATTAATTCATTTATTGTCAGAGTGTAGGTTAATGAAAAGTATATAATTCAGAAGTATCAAGATTTTGAAGGAGAGGAATGCCTAGTAATATAGTTTTATCTATAGAAATTTGTAAACAAATAAATGGGAAAATAATTTTCTATCCCCCTCTGATAATTCCTTAAGCGAGGCTTTAAAAATATTAAAAAGGTGGCATGAGAAATTAAGGGCTCCTAAACATCATACCATAGCTAACAAATATCCTATACTTTATGGTGACAGGATGGAAGTAACTTGTGTGTTTGCATACTCTGGACTTTGGAAATGTTTTATTTTATGAGTTTTCAGGCCTCTCTCGTTTTTTCAATTTGTCTTCAGTTTCTACTTGTAGAATGTGACGTCATGAAATTTAAAACAAAACGGTTGTAAATCATAACTGCAGGGTTCTGGTTTAGTTATGATCGGTTGTTTGTCAGAGACCCTTCCTAACATAGTAACAAGCCATTTGTAAATAGTATTTTGATATCCACTAAAATGTGAAGTCTTTTAAGATTAGTGCTGACACTTAGTATCACTTTACTAATGATAACAGTCATTTTGTTAACTTTTTTTATTTTTACTAAGGATCTTTGTTGTATGCTTAACATTTGTCATTTTGCTTTTTTTTTCCCACCCCATAACACAGAGTGCTTCCCACGTCGTGAGTCGGAGATCGGTAAAGATATTGTGTTGATTTGCCTTGTTATGTGGATGCCTCTCACTCATAATATATTTTCCCCCCACCTGCTGTAGGTTGTTAATCCAATTGGCAAGCAGGGATTCTTGTTTACTTTCAAACGAATGATTTCCTTAATGTTTACTTAAGGTGCCTTTAAGGAAGTCAACTTACGGGTTTCGATTTTGCATTCGTTTCTTAAATATTTGAACGGCATCAAAAGATTTTTTTATGCGTATTAGCTTTTGATTTTCATAGAAAAGTATTAGAAAAATTTAAAAGTGTAATTATTAACTGATAGTATTTAAAATTTGTCTATCCAAGTTGCTGCCAGTGCTTATTCACTTTAACAAGAATCCCTGAAAAATTACCAGCATGCTAACAGCATAAATTTTACATCACTGTATTGTTCCCCGCCATCCCAACATCTTTGTTACTTCCCATAGAATCATTTCTTTGAGCTATCACATTTATTTGAAGTTGTTAATTTATTAGGGAATGCTCACCATTAACAAGTTACCAAGGTTATTTATGCAGTATACAGTACATGTGTAAACATTTTGTTTCATTATTGAAAGGTATTGCAATATGTAGTTGTGTATCTAGAGCATGACATAGGTTCTATTTATGTGGAGAGTTTGGGCAAGTTTGGATGAGGTTCAGTAGTAAATGGATATATGCATGAAATTTTGATTTTGATTCATCGTCAAAGATTGGAGGATGAAGCAGAGTACTTGTATGGCAGTTTGAAGTCAGAGTGCGGGTTTTCCGAAATGTTTGTAACTGCATTTAGGATTTTGTATTCCTTAAAAATAGCTGTGCTTTGGCCTACAGTAAGTTTTTTTTAAATCGTGTCTTTTTCCCTGCTTAGTCATGTTAATGTATTCAATTTACAGATATGTGGGATTTAATTGTAACCCATTTTAAATACTCTTTAAAAGAGAGCTTTTATGTATTGCTTTTGGTTTTCTATATAATAATGTTTATGGTACTTGACTTAAAATGTTTTTTTGCTTCAGATCCTGGTAATTATGCAAATCATTGCATGCGTGAATTTTTTAAATTTTGTTATTAAAACAAATTATAATGGGTTTTTGCTCTTTATAATTTTTCCAGGAAGACCAATACTATTTCTAGTTGAAATATTTACAGTTTTAGAGTAAGTATTTAGTGTTCCCTATGATATTCAGTCAAGGCCATTGGCTTCTTACAAAAGGGTCATGTATTGTTGATGGAAGTGAAATTTGAATTTGTGTGAATGTGTGAATTGTAAAATAAGATTACACGCGAAGTCTTTCAAACATCAACTTTTCTATTAGCAAGTGAAGGAAACACTAGAATTCCCATTCTTTGCAGTAATTTTTTTTTTTTTTTTTTTTGTGGAAGTTATTTTTCAAGGGTAACGAGAGGCAGCAGTTAGCATAAGAAACGCTGTTTCTTGTCTGACATTGGTGTCAACTTACTTTGGTTGAAATATTCAAATTATAGTAAAAGCAATGGTAATGTATTTTAAGCTCCATTTTTCTGTGCCGTATAACCCATTAATCACGTGTTACCATTATCCATCATAAAATTTCACTAGTTGTATCAGAAATGGCCAAAGCAAACACCCATGGTGTGCTTGGCCTGAACTGCTGAGTTTTCTGTTTGATTCTCTTGTGCAACTGAGATAGAAAACATAGCTTTTCCCTAGTCTTCATCAAGTCCTACTTGTATCATTCAACTTTTTGCATTCTATCTTTTTAGTCTTCAGTTTTCTCTGTGTGCTATATTTGTTATAAATTTTTTACTTCTCTTAAGAAATCTACCAACATTTTCTTCTGTTCATCTGAGGAGTTTTATTCAGAATCCTAGGTATTTCCTTATTTACTGCACTCCGCTTGTCATTTCAATAACATCTCTCTTCTGTTATTTTAAGGCAAACCGATTTTATTTCTTGTTTGTCTAAGTTCTTCCACTTGGTTTGACCTTTCACTGACAATGACAGGGTTCAGCAGGGTAAGAATCTGGTCAGTGGAGAGATTCTTTATTATTATCTTAGCTCGATGCAGTCGTAGTCTGCTAAGATGCCTCTGAGCCCCTGTGAGGGGTTTGTCATTCTGTTATTCTGTTTTTTCCGTCTCTCTTCCTTTCCCCAAATGCAAATTTCTCCCTGTACATCCGTGCGTCATGTCTCAACAGCCCACTACGAAACAAAGAACTCCAGAAGCAAGGTGGAACTTCCAGGGCCTCCACTACAAGCAACAATTCTTCATAGCATAGGTTACAAATAAAGAGCTTTAGTTGGAAGATGATATGCAAGTCACCTTCCTCCAAGCCATCAGGATGAGTCTCCTTCCAGGAAGTTCAGTCCCAAGTATGGCCTTATCCACCCGTGCAAAAAGTGTGATCTCTCCTGATACTTTTTGTACCAAGTACAACCCTTATCCGCCTGTGCAAAAAGTGTGGGCTCCCCTGCTCTTTTGGGAAAGGGAAGAAACACTAGCTAAGTGTCCAAAAGTAGGAAGGATTATTGTAGGCCTAGGTTCTCCATAACTTGAAGGACTCTTCAGACAAGGAACCTACCAGGATGAATTTTAGATTTTCTACCAGTTCCCTCATGGCAGCTTGAACCTGAGAGTTCTCTGTTTACACTTTTGAGATGGATTGCTACAGTTCTTCTTGTGGCTTGTCTTCCTTAAACAGGTGAGGGCCTTTCCCGAAGTGAGGGGTCTTGTTTTGGGGGGCGTTTGCCCGAAGTGAGGGGTCTTTGGATTCTTGTTCCAGCTCTTTCTCCCCAGGAGACGTATTTCTCCTTTGTGTCGTGAACCTCATTATCATTCTGCTTCCCTCTTGAACGGACACGGACGTGGAGGTTCCATCTGCAAAGCAATCAAGGCTTGGTTCCTCTCAGAATCACTCAGATCTCAAAGTAGACTCCAAGGAGCCTGGCAAGTATTTTAACCCTTTTACCCCCAAAGGACGTACTGGTACGTTTCACAAAAGCCATCCCTTTACCCCCATGGACGTACCAGTACGTCCATGCAAAAAAATGCTATAAAAATTTATTTTTTCATATTTTTGATAATTTTTTAAGAAAATTCAGGCATTTTCCAAGAGAATGAGACCAACCTGACCTCTCTATGACAAAAATTAAGGCTGTTAGAGCAATTTAAAGAAAATATGCTGCAAAATGTGCTGGGGAAAATATAACCCCTTGGGGGTTAAGGGTTGGAAATTTCCAAAGAGCCTGGGGGTAAAAGGGTTAAGACAGCTGGAGATGAGACCTCATTTACTGAGCTTATACTGTACACTGGTTGTGAAGGAATCATTGTTATTTGCATACTGTATCTATAAAGATATCCTCAGTATTTGAATATCTGTAAAGCTATACATCAGTTTGACATATGTCAGTTCCTACTCTATGTTGGTCATTCTTAAATATCAAATTTGAAGGTAAAATCTCATTACATTGTTTTACATGACCTTACATCGTTCTCTACATCAAACAATAACAGTGAAAAATGGCAAGGAAATTCTATTTTTAGAATTAATAAATACTTACAGTACATTCATTATGATAGGTGTAAGTATGCATAGTATAAGCATCAAGTATTATAATTATCCTATATGTATGAAGGAAAACATACGCTACTTCTGGAAACTTTCGATCTTTCTAGAAGGCATGCAGAACAGGTTCTAGTGTGGAACTTTATCCTGACTAAAGTACTGTTGGCTTCGGTACTTTATTTAGTCAAACAACTATTTCTTGAGGGGTTATTAACAGTATGACATGTTCAATGCTCTATTTATGACTATTAATGAAGAAACGAAAGGGTAAGCTAAAGTATCTCACTAAAAACTCGAAACAAGTATTATTTTATTAAAAAAAAAACACGAAACGAATGCAAAGTGACAAGTTTCGAACAGCTTCCTGCTTGTTCTGGTTGGAAAAAGGTCTATTGTCTAAGAGCCTTTGTTGTTTGCAAGAGTTTTCTGTTATCCTTTTTTATCTTCGTATATTTTAGCCACATCCCCCCAAAAGTTAAAGCTAGGGAATCTAAGAGGCATGTCATAACAATGCAAGGTAAATTACACATTATAATTTCATATGAAAAGGGTAAAAAGGTGATAAATATTGCACGTGCCTTAGGCCTGGCTCGAGCAACGGTGTCCACATCATTCACACTAAAGCCTGCATTGTTCAATATGTTACTGAATATACTCAGTCATCTAAAACTTCCACAGTTAATGTGAAAAGAGGCATGATCTATGTTAAAATGGAATGTTTATTTTTCCTTTGGATAAAAAGGCATATACATGAAAGAATTTAAACAAGCCAAATGCTGACTCAAGAGATGGCCAAGTCTTTGTTTGAGGATTTGCTTAAAGCACTTAATCTTTTCCTCTGTAGATACCATCAAGATGTGCATTTTAATATCACTCTAGATTATGCAATATTGAAAAAGACCTGTAGATTGGTAAGGAGGGATGGAATAGTCAACCTCTTATGAACTGGCAGTGCAAGTGTATGCTTCATAGAACTAAATGCACTTAGGTTTGTAAAAAAAACAAAAAACAAAATGTGAAAGTAATTTCATTTTTGAACTTGAAACCAATGAGTAACCATGAGACTATAGGTTTTCCTTTCTATGGAGACTGTGGTTGTTACAATCTTTACATACTAAAACATTAGTAAGCACAGGATTTGTAAGAGGTCAATACTAGGACAGCTGCAGTGGGTTAGGTTGCGGCTGAAATGAAGTTTACAAGTTACAGTTCTTTTCTGACAATTTAGCTGGCACCTCTACCATACTTGAATGGACTTTTCACATATCCTTGAGGAGCTGCCACTTTTCTGTCACCTACAGGGTAATGTTTATTTACAAATTACTCGCATAATTTTTTCATCGCATAATAATAATGCATTATGTTTAAAAATCTGAAACAATAACAATTATGAAAACTAGAAAACTACTTGCAATACTTTGAAAGATGTTTCATTTAGACAAATGAAAGAAAATAAGCATTTCATTGAAACTATTTCAGTAAACTGTAAATAGTTCTCAGGGAATATTACAGGACATAATACCTAATAGTGACTGAATTATTTATTCATATTTAAGAGAGAAGCAATATAAATGTCAGGTGAGTATAGAAACAAGTAATTACATTATTAAAATTGTTAATTCCAACTAAAGGAAAAAGATGGTTGAAGGCTCTGGGAAATAAGGTCTGCAGAACCTATCTCCAGCATTATTTCAAAAGCTTATTTCAATAGTTATTCAAATATTCAAGCTGTTATAGTGTGCAGAACATGTAACCAAGATCGAATAAAAGTCACGTAGCTTTCCTTGCATAGAGCGAAAGTATTGGTTGTTACAACACTGTTGAAATACTTTTAAGCTTTTGAGAAATACACACTTGCATACATACATTATTTCTATGAATCTCCCCTGGTGATCATATTACTTCTTCTCCAGAAGCTTATTTTATCGTTTTCCCAAAAAATTTATATATTTTCCCCCATTTTCTTTCCTATCAAAAGGTACATTGCCCTCATAAGACAATCTAGCAGTTAATGATAAGTAGCATGCTAAGACTTTCCCTTTTTTTTTAATTTTTTTTCCATCATAGTGTTTCATCAAGACGTGTATCGCCCTTCCTAGTTGTGATCAATTTATATTGTATTTTAATTTAATACCTACTTGTTTGGTTAGCTTTCCTTCTCGTGAAAAGCACTTAAGTTTTAAATAGATGTTGTGAGGAGTAAGATATTTCATGGTTCCTATTAAGAATTATGTTTCAGTTTAGTGTTTATGGAACCAGAGAATATAAATTGCAAAGCGGTAAAGTTTCTACGTTGTAATAAAAACGGCTGCTGTTCATCTCTAATAATAGCTGAGGAAAGTAATTTTTTGTTCTTGGGGAATTACAGAGCAAAAGTGGTTGTATTTTGTGGAGTTCATAACGATGTGACATGCCAATACTCGCTTACCTACCTTTATTTTCTCTACCTATCATATCGATTAAATATCAAATATCTAATATGAGAAGAAAATTGAGCCTTTTCTGGTAGGTGGTAAATCTTGCCTAGTTGCGTATGCTAACCTAACTTTCATTGTAGAGTTTAGTAGTCATAATGACAGTGTTCCTTCAGTGAGGGTTTTACAGAACCCTTACCGAGTTGAGTTCCTCTGGTATACGTCTTTTTCACTTCCACTCATTGAAATGGTTGTAAGTATTTCATCTGAGAAGAGCAGTTCTTGTGTATTAAGAGATGTTCAGTATATTTTGAACAAAGTATAGATATTGCTGGTAATGCCCCAAATTGACTAAATGAGCTTAGAATGTCAATTTGTCCTCTGTTCAAGGGCAGTGTCATTTTTTATTGATGGTTTTTGGCTCAAGAACTTTTCAACTTTCGGTCCAAATCTTTTATAAACCTTGAAAATTAAGGTTCTAGACTTTAGAAGTTAATCTTACATACATACATATACCAAGGCACCTCCCCCAATTTTGGGGGGTAGCCGACATCAAACAAATGAAAATTGAAAAAAAGGGAACCTTTCATCTCTACGTTCCTCCTAGCCTGACAAGGGAGTCAACCGAGTTTGGCTGGTACTGCTAGGGTACCACAGCCCACCCTCCCCCATTATCCACCACAGATGAAGCTTCATAACGCTGAATCCTTTACTGCTGCTAACTCCGCGGTCATCAAAGGCAACCGGAGGTAGCAGCAGGGCCTACCGGAACTGCACCACAATCGCTCGCCATTCATTCCTATTTCTAGCACGCTCTCTTGCCTCTCTCACATCTATCCTCCTATCACCCAGAGCTTTCATCGCTCCATCAATCCACCCAAGAAGTTAATCCTACATCTCTTAATCTTTGGCAGAAAGTTTTCTTGGGAAAGAATTTTAGAAACTGTTTTGTATAACATACCCGATTGGTGTTAGATGGACGTTATCTTGAGGAATATCGACTTTCTTATCAAGATTAGTAGCGTATAGGTCCTATAGGAGCTGCTGCTGCGGCCTTCAAAATATTTCTAACGAGATTGTTGTGATTTTTCCTCCGATATTTCAAATGTTATACAAACGATCTGGAGCACCATTAGCAAACTTTTTTTTTTATTTATTTTTTTTTTTTTTTTTATAAAGATTCCCATTAAATTCTAGACCCAGCGAGTCTAGAATACTAAAGCATGCTCTCTGACCCAGGGTTAGCCTCAGGGCGCGTATCACTCCGCCTGAGGTTACCCCTCATAGAAAATGGGTATAGGGTAAACTACACAAAACTCTGGTCGGTTGGGAGGAGATCCCAGATACTCCTAAGAAAGTAGTTCGAGGTAAGTACTGTTATAAAAAATACAAATTACTTAAAATTTGTGATATTTCAAACTTTATTGACCTCTCTCTTTCCTTCACTGGTGTCCCACCTTCATCAGTGTGTGGTCAATAATATCAACATCATGGGAGTTTATAGAAATAAAAAATAATCTCATATAAATTTTTTATTTCTATACCTGGTGTTCATATTCATGCCCACCTGCCTCCCCATTGACTGACTTATAATGTCAAGAAATAAGGAACACTTTCAACTAACGAACTGAAGAATGGGGAACTATTAGTATGCTACTTACCATTACTGCAAAATTGTCTCATTATATTACTGGGAGCCATGTATTTTTGAAAGGAAAACTTTTTGATACATTTAAAAGTTTAAGGTTTAAAAGCCACTCATGAATAGCAGAGGCAAGGGACAATGACATTGCCCTAGAGACTGCCCATAATGATCAGTGCCCAAGGTAAGGTCGCAGACACTAAAGGCACTAACGAGTCTAAGCGGGACTCGAGCCCCCGTCTGGCAAACACCAGGCAGAGACGTTACCAATCAGGCCACAACAACCCTAAACGTCTATAAAACTAGCTTCTGGAGAAGAAGTAATATGAAAATCAGGTGAGTATAGAAATATAAACTTTCATTATGAAGATTTATGGTTTTTGTTATATGGAAATCATTAAGACAAATAGTTTTTAACTGATGAAGTACATATGATATGAAATGTCGATTCTTGTAAGATGCCGCCTAATTGGTTAACTTTTGAGTAGAATAATTTAATGATATCAATAATGGGATCCAGGTTTTCTGTTTATTAAAAAAAGACGCTAAAATTTACACCGAATAAAATTATATTTATTTTGGTGTACTGTATATTTAGTAATTTTAATTATCAATATTTACAAAACCTTTGAAAAATTCCTGATAATTTTTTTGTGAGGTTATAGCGTGTACTGTTCCGTATTTGAAGTCTGAAGAAGGTAAGGAATTAGAATTTACAGATTTTATCGAATGGAAAGTACAATTATATTTTGATTGATTATGGGCTACATGCTGTAGATTGTCGTGACTCATAAGATGAGTAGCATTTCAAGGAGTCTTTCACCTGTAAGGCTTTCAAGTCTTTAAATTAGCCTTGTGAAACTGAGAAAAGTTCAAGTTTTCCTAATGCTTCGTCATGACAAAAGTACAGTATTGTTATTTTTATTTGATGCTCCATCTCATGAGCCAGTTTTTATCATATTCATGTGTACAGTATAAATAATTCAGCTATCTTTGTTGGCTGGTTGTTCAACCACTTTGATTACTGTATGTCATTTGCTCTTATATTCAAATATTTAACCAGTTAATTTGAAATATGCTCACGTATCCACTTGCATGGGTGAATGTGCATACAGATATGCACAACAATTCGTGTGTTTGGGTTTTAATGTTTAGTGCACTGTTGTCCCTTGTTTCATCTGTCATTTATACGAAAAGCATTTGTGTGGTGTAGGTTGATCAACTGTTAAATGTTAACCATTTGGAGCGTGAAATTCAACTTGCATTGACAGCACTGATGGAGTGGTTTTCTCTAATCAGATGGGTGGTTTCAGTGGTGTTTTATATTCTAATATTTATAATGATTTTATTGTGAAGATTGCAAGTTAAGAGTATTGTTGAACGATCTTCCATATTATTAGAAGACTACTGTATATAAAATATAACCTGGTACGTCAGTAAATTTCACCATTTTGTTGAAACTAGAATTTGGTAATGATCCATTTGAGATGAAAAGTAGCTTTTCACATTCCACTACTCTATAGTTGTGTGACACCAGACGAGTATTGAATTTGTAATTATAGATTATCATTTTTTTTGCATCACTGATAGCTATTTAATATCTGTAATCCTTTATGAATTTATGCTTCCAGTGGTTAGTAATAATTTTTAATCAGAAAGATATTTATGTACTCAATATAGATAATTAAGGTATTGTAAATACATTATTTCCTTGAACTTCCCCTGATGTCTATATAGTCTTTCTCAAAGTTTGTTTATATATAAACATTTACCCCACAAAAACTAAAGTTTCCTATTTTCTTTCCTTTTAATAGGCTTAGGCTTTTAGTGTAATATGGAGACAATCTGTCGGCTAATGGCAATAACCTTGGTCGTTGGTAGACTGTACCGTCTTATTTTTTTTTCCGTCTCTACATCAATCTTGCGGTATCAACTGTGTTTACTCTTTTGAATTCTCCTGTTTGATAAGTGTTATTTAGGTTATTTGGGGTTTTAAGCTTTGCCTCCTCTTCAATTTGTTAGTAACCACTCTGTAGATTGTGCAAGGTACGGTAATTGTTCAAGGGCAATCCTGATCCGCCCTCTCTTTGTGTCCATTGCTGGGAGCCGTATTGTACAGTATTGTGATTTAGGTAATCATTGTAAAGAATGCAAAAGCTTTACTGTTCCTCTTATGGACAATATGTTCAAATGGTTGCTGACCAAATTGAAAGTTCTTAACGTAAAAGAAACCTAACTTTTTAGTTTAGGGGAAAATCCAGAGAAGACAAGGGTACAGTAGTTAGTTATAGCAGGGATGATGACTATAATGCCACTCCAGCCATCAAGTCTAGCTTCAATAGTGACAAGGTTCAGAAACTCTTATGTTTAGCCTCTTTTGGGCAATCTCAGAAGTCCTGTGAATCTTCGTACAAAGGCAGAAAGTCTAGGCTAATCGGCCCAGTTTCCAAGACCAATCTGACTCCTCGAGTTTTGCCTAGTGGTTCTATTGCATCACTTGGCAAGGGTTCTAATAGTGCATAGTGTAACAGTTGAGATTCTCTCTTAAAGCCTCAATTACTGTATTTACTAATCATCATTCTGCTGCAAACCTTCGCATTTCCAAAATTCAGTCCTCTTTTTTAGAGGACTCTCTGAAGTAAGCGCTCATATAATCAACCGCTTATTTCATGTATGAATGACGGGACATATCGTATGAATCCCTTTAATCCTTCCATTGTATCAGTGGTGTGGCATATCGTATGATTTCTGTGGCACAGTGTGTTTCTGTATTCTTTAAATATCTTCAAGTTTCTCTAAAGGATGATCAGTAGCATCTTGTTTCGTATGGATTGATCAGAGTTTTGTTGTTTATGGAAACTTCTTGTCTTTTAGAAACTTCTTGTCTTTTAAACACATTTTTGGAAGGGACTCTGGTTAAATAATATAATTAGGCGGTTACTGAAAAGTGTAGAGTCTTGGTCACTTTGGAGAAGTTTCTACCGAGTCTATCTCAAAGGATTCTCCCTTTAGGAATAAAAAGAAACAGTGATGAAGAACCATCTTCAAATACTTGGTTGGTAGGACGATTCTGAGGGTTCCAAGCCCCTCTCTGTTCATACATGTTTCATAGAGGCTGCAGGTAATAAGGGAATGCGAGTTGGTGTATCAGACGATGTGACAGCATTAGCTTATATTTGGAAAAAGTGGGAAACCAGGTTGGTATTTCTATACCGGATAGACGAAGCAGTATTAACTTGGACAAAGTTGAAGGGAATAGTCTTCTTTTCCTCACTTTATCCCAGGAAAATCGAGCATCATAACAGATCAGTTGGGTAGAGAAGATCAGATTCTTCCAAATAAAGGGTCTTTGCAACTATAAAGATGGCTAGAGATTTTAAATTGATGGTTACTACCAACTGAGGATATGTTTTCAATGTTGATAAACAAAAATTATGTGGTATTTTTCTTGACCCGTTCCGAATCCTTTAGCATGGATGTTTGATACCCGGATACAGAACTAGTCTAATCTGGACCTGTACGCCTTTCCTCCATTTGCCATGATTTGACCAATGATAAACAGTGCAGGGGGTCTATGATGAACACGATGACTCTGCTAACTCCAATTTAGCCTAAAGATGATTTAGAATTTTCTTTTGTTGGAAAAGTTCAAAAGAATGAAGTCTACATTCTCTTCGATGTAGATAAGACCCCTTCAAAGAAATTTGATCCGATGGAACGTCTGAAGATTAGAGATTTTTCTAATGTCATCTCAATCGGAATTGCAATATGATATTTGATCTTGACACAATCTCTATTCCAATGATGAGTTCATGGAATGATCATCATCGGTTATCCTGGGTAGTTAGTTCCCTTGGAGATGAGGATCTCAGCCGTGTCTCTGTTTATGGATGATTCACAGAAAGGATGGGGAGCAACTCTAGATCTTATCAGTGTGTCAAGGAAATGGATGATGCAAGAATCAACTCTGGAATTTCTAGTGGTGTTCAAGGCCCTTCAAAATCTGGAACTGGTGGTGATAGGAAATGCAAGGCAGTGTTTTAAGATAAAATGCCAGCATTAGCTTATTTGGGAAAACAAGGGGGAACAAAGTCGAAATTCCTATACCCAATAGCAGACATGCTACAGTCTCGAACAAATTTGAAAAGAATAATTTCTTCCAAAGTTTAACCCAGGAAAATGAAGGTCCTTAGCAGGTCATTTAAGCATGAAAACCAGATTCTTCTGAACAAATGATCTCTGCATTCATCAATGTGTCCAGAGATTTGGAGTTAGTGAGGAAAACAAAATATGGACATGTTTTCAAGATCTCTAAAAAAAAAAAAAAAAAAAAAAAATGAGTTTTCTTCATCAGTTCAAGATCCTTTATCATGGAAGGCGAATGGCATAACAAGACCAATTCATTTGAACATTCATCATCACTCACTAGGGGATAAACAACTTCCGAATCTCGGCTGGATGAATCTGGTGGCTCCATTTTTCTCAGTGGTATTAGGATATCAAACTGTCCTCTGTCCTAAAATGTGATTTCCTCTCTTGTTAAAAGTTTGGTCACAAAGGCTTAAAAGGAGTGGGATTCAAGTCTGATGAAAGATTTGAATGTTAAATTTCATGGTGTTAGAAGTGCAGTTACATCTTTTAACCCTTTTACCCCCAATGGACGTACTGGTACGTTTCAGAAAACTCATCCCTTCAACGCCATAGACGTACTGGTACGTCCTTGCAAAAAACTGCTATTTACATTTTTTTTGCATATTTTTGATAACTTTATGAGAAACCTCAGGCATTTTCCAAAAGAATGAGACCAACCTGACCTCTCTATAATGAAAATTAAGGCTTTTAGAGCAATTTAAAAAATATATATTGCAAAATGTGCTTTAAAAAAAAAAACGCCTGGAGGTTAAGGGTTGTAAAGTTCCAAATAGCCGGGGGGTAAAAGGGTTAATTTTTGCAAGAATCTTTGTTTAGAAAGGGTTTTGGCATCAACTCAGTAGCAGACCAAGTCAATTTTTTAACTATTATCTTGAAGAAACCTGGTTTTCTTATCAAAATTGCAGGGCTTTATGTGCTATAGTAGTTATTGGCAAGGAGGTCAAATGAAAATGAGTTTTTAATAATTAAGTTTTGATTAATTTTAGAGTTAAATATTTGATTTAGCAAAGTGTTGGGCAAAGTTATATGAATTTGTGATTAGGTAATGAAGGGCTATTTAGGAACCCAATGTGGAGAATTGAGTGTTACTGTACATACTTTTGGATCACAATTTGGGGAATCAAATTATTATAAGTATTAGTTTGAGACTAAAAGATGTGACTAGGTTATTAAGTAAGTTTATTTTAGGTGTATAAATGGCCTATCTCCTTCCTTCACTGATTCACCTCCATCAGTGTGAGAAACGGCATTATGAACATCGGGGAAGACTCATGAAAATAAATGGAATTTTGATTATAATTTTTTTATTTCTATACTCACCTGATGTTCATATAAATGCCAACCTTCCTTACTAACGACCAGTGATTTAAAGAGAATAGGGACTAGTTTCGACCTTGAGACTAAGACAAAACACAGTACTGCCTACCCACGGCATGGTCATTGACATTAGCTGCTAGATTGTCTCGATACTATAGTAGATGCCTAAGTCTGGTTAAAGGAGCGAGAGAGAGAGTTTTTTTATGGGGTAAATGCTGATATGAGCAAGCTTTGAGTAAGAAGCAGTATAAACATCATTTAAGTACGTAAAGAAATATCAAATGTTATTTTCAAAATTTCGTTTTAATTTGGTTTTATAATTGCTTGCATACTTGATCTACATTTCAATGAGATTTGCAATTGCCAGGAAGAATTTACATTTCATTATTTAATCTTATATTTCTGATTGGAACACCTGCACAGGTGTATTAGTGAATTTTTAATTTAGAATAGAAAGGATGGAAGCAAATTATGATTCAGAAATTAGATTGGAAGAACTTGAGTTTTTAAAATTAGAGTACAGAACAATATATATTTTATGACAGTGCTTTTGATTCTGGACTGTATTTAGAAAAGCATATTGTGTTTGTGAGAAATTATATTGATGATTATGTTTACATTATCAAATTTGGTATCATTTTATATTAAATATTTCTTGGATCATTCATTTTGGGTAAATTAGGGACATAAAAGCCTTAATAATGCAATTGAAATGAAATAGATGATGGAAGTCTGATAGTAGGAATTCTCATCTTCTTCGAGACTGCTTAATGAAAATTATCTCAAGTGAGCAGTTTCTCATAGTGTGGCCAAGATGTTAATTGTTATGCTCGGCATTGAGAATGTTGAAATATAAATTGGCTTCCGACAATTCCTGGTTAAATTATCAAAATAAGAAAATAGATTTAGCATATATTATCAAAGCTTATATGTGGTCTATATACAAGTTTATTTGCAATACTACTACAGTATTGACTCATATGCCATTTAAGTATCCCGTATTGCTACCAGTATTTAGTTTCCTTATTGTGTTTTATATTTAGTTTATGCAGAAAATAAGGTGTCATAATCGAATGAGATTTATAATACGTATATGTGGACAGCTTGTACCTTCGAGTTTTGACAGACAGGGTATAAATGACAGTCAACAGAAGTTTGCTTTTTTTTACACAATGATATACGGTATCTGGATTTTGTGGTGAAATCAAACATAAAAAAGTTGATGCCTCTTGGTATCTTATATACTGTATAGATTTGTCTTCTATACAGTATATTGCTTATGATGTATTCATACAAGCTTCAAGATATAAAATATGAATACAGTATATTAACGTAGCTCCTTACTATGAGATTATGCCTTTCGGAGTATGGCCTGTTCACTTGTACTTTTATATATTATAAAGGCTCTGATCTTTCCTCTGCACTGATGAACTTTGTTGAAATTTTTAGAATATCTTAGTTACAGTAGTGGTTTTTCAATGTTGTAATTTTGGGCTCGGTACTAAGTGAAGATTTTCAGTTCTTCAATTGTTTTTTTTATTATTCCAAGTAGAGTTTTATTTTCAATTATATAATCACGATGATGATTTATTGCTTACACTTTTTGTCCTTTCTCCTGCATGCGTGGTGATCCTTTCAGAGGTCCTGATTGGGTCCAGTAAGTATGATTGTTAAAGCTTGGAGTGGTGTGATTAGTTCAGTACATTCTTTTTATCATTTTGGACTTTTACTTTGTTGATATTTGAAAAGCTCTTGACGATTGCTTGACACTAATAGCATGACATTAGTGTTCCATAGTTTGTGTTGTATTTAGTTTTTGGAAATTAACATTTACCAAATTGTAATAAGATACATTACGGTATGGCATAAGTGAATTTGATTTTACTTACTGCAGGTACGGAATTTATTTGATATTAATTTAACAAAAAAAAAAAGTGTGTCATTAGTAAGGTTGTGTAAACTGCAGTACAGTATCATTCCTTTTTAATTCCTTCCGTATGATATTTTCCTCCATTACAAGTGTGATAACCCTTCACAGAGAAGGTTTTTAACCCTATCTTTTTGAAAACTGGATTCCTCGTGAGGTGTATCTATAATTTTGTTTAGAATATTTACAGGTGCATGACATCATTTGAAAAAAAAAAATTATTTTAGCTTTCATACATTCACTATATCCATCACAACATTTCTCCTATGTTTTTTTGTGAGAAGTACCTATAAGTTTAACACGTTTACCTTGATTTGTTTGATACTATACGTCACTTCGGCCGTTATCAGTTATACAAAGGTAGTAAATTAGTAATACATTTGCGCAATCGTAAAAGACTAGTGTTACGTATTAGAATTTTTAAAAAGACTTTAACTTTTCTTGTGGGGGATATTAAGAAAATGACCTCCCTTGCCCCACTCGAGACATCTCATTTCCATTATGAATGAAGGAGTTTATTCTGATTAGCTCTCTGGCTAGAAGGGTACCCTAAAACCACTTGCTACTTACTGAAAAATGATCTTTAATCAAAGGCTTGTTGGTACTCAGAACTTCTACAGAAGTTTGAGACTTTTGAAATTAAACTTGTTAGAACTATATCAAAGTCAAAGGTTTGAGTGGCATTGTTATTATCATTTCCTTTAAGATCCACTAGCCCAATGTTCTCTGAATTTACCCTTCAACTAAAATTAAACTTATCTTTTAAATATTAAATCTCACTTATTCTTTTTTTCTTATTAGAGTAATAGTATTGACAATAAAATTCTTTTCATATGTATTTGATTTTAAGAAACAGAAAATTATGGTAAATATTTTTATGAATAGAACTTACCTGGCAGTTATATATATACATAGCTGACTCAGCTAAATATATATATATATATAACTGCCAGGTAAGTATTCATAAAACTTTGTTTTATCATAAAAACTCCATTTTTCTATTTTCTGTATTTTTTTTTATTATTTTGTGTATTCTAATAAACTTTGTGCAATAAAAGATATGCTGAAGTTTTTTTTATAGATTGCATTGAACTTTTCATAAATATTGATAGGCAATTGAAAGATACATCTCACTGGAATCGTTATTTTAAGTAAATATTAGCCAGACTAATGAAGAGGCGAAGTTCTGGAATAAATCAAAATATATCTTGGTTCACATTGTAGAATTGGTTGTGAATTAGAGAGCTTAGCTCTTAGGTCTGTATTATGACACAGTACTGTACTAAAGAATTTGTCTGGATTATTACTTCTGGTATATTTTTCAGACATTTTAAGTAACTTGAAACACACTTATGTTGAAGTAGTTTAACTGAGAACATAGGAATTGATGGAGTCATTAGAAACCTTTTTTTCATGCAATTTTTATTATTGTGAAATAATTCTAATGTTGGTTGGTTATTTGTTGAGATGAGAGATAACCAATTTTTTTCAATAACTTTTGTCATCAATTTAGCCTCCTACCCTTTTAACCTATAAAACTTCAGATTGTATTCTTAAAATACTATATAGAAGAGGATGTGTAAGTATACAAACTCCTCTAGATATATATATATATATATATATATATATATATATATATATATATATATATATATATATATATATATATATATATATATCTTTTTACCTATTTTATTACTTTCCTTGGCCTCTCTATAGGACATTGTCCTGCTTCTTCTATATCCACAGCTAATCCACATATTTTCTATTCCTCATTCTTTATCACAATCCCCAACTATGTTAGTCTCCGAGGTTTGTTTATTTTCTGGCTTCTGGGTTCCACATTTTAATGACTTTACAATCCTCTTCTAGTACTTTGACTTAGAACCCCTAACATTCTAGTTGCATCTCTCTCTCTCTCTCTCTCTCTCTCTCTCTCTCTCTCTCTCTCTCTCTCTCTCTCTCTCTCTCTCAGTTAATATTAGATCTGTTTTTCTCGTCATCATTGTTTATTTTCCAAATATTCAATGCCACTCGTGGAACATACAGTATTTCATTTACAGTAATTTGGAAACTTAATATCAACATTGTTATATACTGTACCAGATTAACAATCTCATTGATTTTATCTTACTATTAGTAAATTTCAGTGCCTTATTTATCAGATTGCATTGAGAAGTTACATTAGATATCTATGCTTCCTTGTGAAGCCTATGTCTTCTTCAATTTTAGAATTGCTTTGTAAGTATTTAGAATTTTGTACTGTATTGGATACACTGTGCAGTACTGTAGTAGTGTAGGTAATTGATATGCAACTGATATGTAGTCTGGAGTGGCTTATCAAATTGGCTGTATTGTAACTGTATTATGGAAAAATATATTAATTTCATTTTCTTTTAGAAGTCCTTTTTGTACGCAAGGAATTGTATCTTTGTTCGATACAGTGCAATTTTGTTTCTTAGTCCTTGCACTTTACCTGTTACACAATCCTTTTGTGATACTTTCCAAGGCGTGAATTTGACTCATAGATTTTGTATCCCTCCCAGGCTCAGAAGAGGACCAGGAGGCAACTGAAATGCTTGTCGGGAATGCCCAGAATCTGATGCAGTCCGTAAAGGAGACCGTCCGAGCTGCTGAGGCCGCATCTATCAAGATCCGCACCGATGCTGGCATTAGGCTACGTTGGGTTCGCAAGCAACCCTGGTATCAGTATTAAAAGTGGATTTATGTAATACGTGGCCTGTCTCTCGTGTGATCAGTCACTGTTATGCACTATTGTACTTTGGTAGCTGGATACTTAGTGGCTCGTTATTTTAACCACAAAACCCAACATGCAGCAAACTGAAGCTAAAAGTTTGTATACCTTGACCTTATTTTAATTTATTCTTTGAGGGTGTACTCCTGGGAGAACATTGATGCTCAACTAGATTATCAGATTCATAGAATTCTTTGTACCACTTGCAGATAGTACAGTAATGTGATGTGAGATGCTGTACACTGATAATTTTACTATTTAATCAGGTAATCTATGGCTGTTCATAAAATTATTTTAAAACTGTCTGGCCATTACTAAGACTATATATTTAACAGTAAGTAGCAAGTGGAAATTATTACTTTTTTTTTTCAATGCAGGCTACAAAATTGGGAACATTAAGCACGAAAGGAAAAGTTCTCGCTAGTCATTTGTTACACTTGGCCGTTTGTAGTTTAGACAGATCTTTTAGTAAAGCTAAAAGAATAGTTCTCTAAAGTATATAAAAAAATCAGTACAGATAGCCATATAATAGGATGATATCCTATTATTTTTTTAAGAGTACACTACGGTACTACAGTAAGTTTTATTTTTTTATCACAGTTTGCAAGCAATGTCACAGCCTTAGGTGTATCATATCAAATACATGATTTTCACTGTCATCTAAAAGGTATTGTATCATGATAAAAATAATGAAAATGAAGGGAATTTAGATCAGTTATATGGCAAACTTTATTAGCAAAGTTTTGACTAACTTGAATATAATCTTTTGTTTCATTGGTCAAAGGTTCAACATTGATATACTAGGATGCAGTTCGTGATATAAGTCTTTGGAATGTATAAAATACACTGCCTTATTTTTAACTACTATATTCGCTAACTTCTTTGAGAAATCCAATTTTACGGGATATAGTTCAAAATAGTTTTTTTTTCTGTAAATTCTGTTCTCCTTAATAAAATTTAGTTTCCTTTTATATCTGTGAACCCCCCTGATGTTCATGTTGCTTCTTCTGCGGAAGCTCAGTTTATCGACGTTCATATTTTTTTAAAAGAGGAATTAGATATTTAATTTTTTTTTTTTTTTATGAATTAGTTTTCTGTACAGTTGACATACTGTCCAGTGCAAAAGCTAACCATAGCTGCTCATATATAACGGCACAATTTATCAGTTTTAGTTCTTTACTTAAAGGTCTGTATTGGCTGGTCATCCTAAAAAGTTGCGTGCTTCATAACCACAGGAAAATTTTATGTATACATAAATCCATGCAGTATTTTAAGTTTGTTTAGAACCCTATTTATTAATTCTTTTGTCCATCAAAAAGCTAAATGTCTTAATTTTACCGTTTTCTGAAATATAACGGTAAGGAAAATTTTAATACATGCTGTACTTACGTGGAAGAATCCAAGTAGCATGCTTTAACGTAACGTATTTTGCCAACATGCTGAGTTTTGTTATGTAGCGACTAGTATATCACAACAAGTGAGCATTTGGTGTCCAACAATGTCCCTTTTTCCAGACCTAAACAGTTTTATGTTGCTTTTCTTGAATAAAAGCTGGGAGGAGAACAGTGAAAAATGAAGGTTATGTTTTTTTTAATGAAGGTTTTATGAAAGCACCATATCTTCTAAGGTTAGAGAAATTTATATATGTATACATGTATCATAGTTACAAAAGATATACAGCCAAAGTAGACATAGAGATGCTTTATGTTGTGCCAAAAAGAAGAGCTGTCTTCCTGCTACCGGGAGTATTACAGTATATAGCTTACCATTTTTAATACTAGAAATAAAGGTTGGGTCAAAATTTTTTTGCACGTTTATTGGTTTTTAGAACTGTAGGAATACTTTGTGCAGTTTCAAATTAGATTCGATTACAAATTGAGACAGATTATTTTACAGTTCGTAGGTCAGTGAAACTGTTGTAGAGATTTGCGCAATACATTAACTTGCACATTATTATTTAATATTTAAGTATCCTGTGATTAATATGGATTATGTATGGGTTCAACACAGTCCCATAATTGCATCCTTATAATGATTGATAGATGAAAACACTCCTACTTTGAACAACTGTCCTTTACTTGTAAATAAGTGCTTGTAAATTGTTTTTTTGTTATCGTTTTGAGTGTGATTGGATTATTTTCGGCAAAGTCGGACGATTAACTCTCGTCGGGGAAAAATTCATGTAGGAATTGTAGTATCAATCTTTACAAATGTTTATTTGCATTATTTTTCTGCCCATTCTTAGCAGTGATATAGCAATAGCACACCAAAGCTATTTTTCTTCGTATAGCCTACTTTCCTTATCTAGCTGAGAATTTAATTTTTCTATCTATTCTTGAAAGTATACAGAGCCTTAATTTATTTCATACTTTATTGAAGGTTTAGTTGGTTGGAGATGCCTACCAGTTGTATGTTTCGGTAACTCACAGTAACTCTTACTGTTTTTCCATTTCACTTAAATCCATTGATAACCTCTTGTACATTGAAGTAAAACTGCCTTTACTCCTGATGTATGCTTGGAAGTACAGTATTTAACATTTTTTTTTATAAAGGTTATAAATTTTTCCCTCTCACTCTGAATTAGAGATAGCTGTACTTGCGGAAAATCATCTTCTTTGTCGTTAGGGGTTTAAAGCTTTTTATTTTTTATTTAGATTACCATTGTTATATTAGTATTTAAAATAGTGTAGAGAATTCATTATGACAATGTTTTTAGTAAGTAGAGTGGCCTCATTAAAGTTTTAAATTCAAAGTAGCCTAGACTGACACGATTAAAATCTTTTATTTGGTGCTGAAAGTTATATTTTAATAAATGCAAGTCCTTTTTGAATAGATTATGTCGGAATGTGTTTTGAAGTTTAATCATACTCACAGATGTAGGTTAGGTTCAAAGCTAATGAGGGTATGCATTAATTAAACATTGATTACAAAAGAGATTTGTTGTTTGTAATCATTTTAGTGCCTTTACTCAGTACAGTAATTCATACAGGTTCTTGTTCTGCATGAGTTTGGATATCTATTCTAGACATAATCTGTAAGTTCATCAAAGAGAATCCTGTTATCTTTATCCTCTCCTGTATTCATGTTCCTACTGTTCCAGAGAAATTCTCTGTTGTCCAATTATTCAATTGATTTTCATGCATTGCCCCTAGCAATTTATGAAGCTCTTTCAAATGTCACACAGAGGCCTTACACACACAAGCTCACTGGGAATAAGAATTTTGACACTGCATTTTGTCCAAAATTGTCAAATAACTTAATACATGTTGATTATCCTTTATTTTATTTTCAGTTGCAATCTATGCATTCAGAGTGATGTGGTTATTGAACTTTTCTCCTTGAAGGCATTATAAATTCTTTGGTTTCACTCTTTTTACCAGTTCCATTGAAAAGTTTTTTACGTTACGTGAAAATGTTGTAATTCCCAGTGATTTTGACGCTTCTTCGTCCGCATGTGTGGTTGTACGGGTGAAAGGATCTTAGCATGCCCTCAGACTGATGCATAGGGAGTAGGATAACACTGGAGGATCAGGTACCATACTTTTAATGATTATTTTTTCATTACAGCAATAGTCATTAAATTCATGCTTTTATCCTTTCAAAGTATAGAGTCCACATTGATATTGTTTAGGTTGCATTATAAGATATTTCATCTGTAAAAGCTTAATATTTTATAAAAGATAATTGCAATGATTAAAGGTTACTAGCATAAGCTGTTTTTCTATTACATTCCATGCAGTTTTTGCATTTAATGTTATCTTAGTTCTGTATATGTTTATAATCAGTATACAGTATCTGCACAGAGGAGTCAATTTAGTCATTTCAATTATATACAGGACACGACCAACCAGTCTCATATTAAAGTTATCAACTCTCACTATTCCTTTAACTAATTAAAGGAAATTATCCTTGAATGCCAGTGAAAGGGACTGTGGTATTTGCCAGTCTTAATGATATTCTATGCTATTTTACCAGCCATTTTAAACTTCTTAGAAAAGATCCATGTGAGGACATGGAACATCAAGGGGTACACAAAACAGTAAAAAATCTATTCGAAATCTCGATTAAAGGTAAAATGAATGGACGAATGGTACTGGTAAGCATTATTAAAATTTACCTCTCAAAATAGTGGAAAATAAAGAATAAAAAGCTGATCAACAGTGGGTTACAAACAGAGGATAATTGTCTACCTATAAGATGGGTAATAAAAAAAGCAGTGAGGAACAGATCTAGCAGAAAAATATTGAATTGATTTCACGAGGCTTGCATTGTACTGTTTTGTCTTTTTAATTAAGGCCATAAGGCTCGGCACAAGGTTTGAACCATTCAGCTCCCCTTGTGCAACTGAAGTAAAACCCAGAATTTGCAGCACAGTAATTTGGGAGGGGATAAGCAAATGGAAGGTATGGTTGGAGACATAGAGCAGCAAGAGATGAAAAATACCTTTTACTATTTCCTACTGTGCTCCACTAGCTAAGTGGATCTGATGGTCCCACAAAACCAGAACCAGACTGTATTCTTGGAAATCTGCTACACCCTCTCAGTGCTGTGAGGAGGAACATCATCTGTTGGCCTGGTCTGTAGCACTGAGATCTCATGAGTTACTGACATAAAGTATTCAGAGGACAGAGAAACATGTCATCTCAGTCATTAGTTGTATCTTGAAGGGCTGATGTGGAAAAAGACTCAAACTTGGGCTCATGTGCCACAGGATTTTGGTTCTTGATCACAAACCCTGGGACAAAATTTGTAAATGAGACACTTCATACTTTATTCCTTCACTTGGATTGATTTATGGCATACGAGAACCCTTGCAAGTCACCTATTCTCTTCTCCAAGGCCAACACAAGGAGAAAAACAGTTTTAAGTGTCTTAATTTTTATTTATACTATTTATCTGTTGACTTTGACTACAAGTTTATGGCATGAAATTTAAGCTTTTTGCAAATGAAAGTGTTTCAAGAAGGATTTAAAATTTCATGTACGATTATTTAAATATCTCTGCATTTCATATTTCCTCTTACGCACATAAAAACCTTTCGTCACTTAAATAAGGATACAGTTTCAGCGCGAGCTGAAATTGCCATTGAAATTGTTAACGAGGTATTTAATGACAGTTGGTGAGCAAGGGCGAGAAGCCCCCTGGCGCCAGTAGGAAGTTCTTATTTTTTTTTTTTTTTTTTTTTTTTTTTTGGCTGCAACAAGTATGAACGTAGTGCTGCAGCCTCTATAGAATTTTTTTGTTTTCCCTGAAGTAAATGCTGGCTGTTGATTTCTATGGATGTGACGCAAAAGATTTGTACTAGCCAGGTAAGGATGGACATTTCATCCAATCATTTTTAAATATGCTGTAGATTCACTCTGTCTATGGTTCTCTTTAGGAGGATTGTTTATAATCATCCCCATATGCTGAGTGCAGATTGTGGCCTCCTGTGTAATGATAATCGTATACCTCGAGGGGAAAGAAGGTAGCTGAGCCTTCTCTGGGGTGTCTTTACAATGCCCAAGAAGAAACCAAATAGGTCTTTTGCTTCTTCCGTCCACTCATTGAGTGCGTCTGCTACTGCTGTTCCTATGCTTTTGCCGTTGGCTTGGTCTCTGTAGAGTATGCATTAGGAGCAAGGAGCCCTTGGAACTAATTGGTGAGCTTTCCAGTTCTGGTTACCTAAGGGGTCCCCCCAGTCTTTCCCATACCCCATCAGAGGTTGGAGGCTCTTCTCTGTAGAGTAGGGGGTTGCTTGTCAGGCCATTGGTCAACCTGGCAGACATAAGACCGAGCCTTGGGTGGTGAGCGTCCTTCTGAATGGTTGCTTTCAAGCTTTCCAGGCCTTTACCCCACGAACTCAATTTCCAATAGTTCCAATTCTTGTCTCCAACATCACCTAGAAATCTGGTCATGTAGACAGAGATAGGAGGCATGGTGGAGAAAAATGCACTCAGTCATTTGAGATTAGTTTCCAGGATTCTGCTGTCAACTTTTCTTGGTGGAAAAGTCAGCTGTAGGCTGGAAGCTAGTTATCGACTTCTCACCACAGTATTCGTGCATTAAACAAAGTTCAGGATGAAGACTACTGTCCATGCTGAGTTCCTTTAGACAGGAAGACTTCATGCTTCAGTGTATTTGAGGGACCCATTCACAACTCCTATCGGGAGTACCTCCACTTCTCTCTCTCTTTGATACTGTGGACCAGCTCAAGACTTTGCTTTGGACTGTTCCACTGGAAAAATGAAAATATAAGAGTGAATCCTAGTTTCATCTTATTTCTAAAAGAAGACTGGTTTATTGAGAGAGATTTTTAAATCATACATGGTAGAGTGAAAGAACAAACATACATTCGGATATCTGTAGAACAGAAAAAACCAGCTACCTGTAAGGATCCAGACTCTCAGGTATTTATGTGGGTGTATCTCATATACCATTAGTCAGGTGGTGTACTTAAAGGGACATTTTGTATGCCAGGTGAATTTTCTTTTAGGCCTTCATATACAATTTCTTCATATTAATGTGTATTGATCTTTTAACAATTTTTAGAAACCTTATCCATGCAAATACAGAAACAATTTTTGGAAACCTTATCCATGTAAATACAGAAACATATTCATACATATATGCAAATTCATAGATGTATACATACCCACATACATGCTTGCACACATATATAAACATGCATATACACATTTATACTCGTACAACCCTATCCCAATAAACATACGATTACATGCATACTGTATTTATACATGTTTGACATATCAATGCATATATATAAAACACAAACAAGTAGCAGCAAATCATATATGCTTATTTATGTATAGCAATTGCACATACATGGGAATGGTAGCTTAGATCCAAATGTTTAATTTCACAGAGGCATTTATTATCTGAGGTATTTTAATTTTTCAGCTAGAAAGTAGGTGTCACTCCAATCAGGTGTACTTTTAAGTCCCAGTAATTCATTTTTTATGAAGCTTGCTGATATCTGCTTATAACTGTTTCTATGTAAATGTTCAATCTGTAGGTGTATAAGACTATTCAAATTCGAGAATTGATAAACGAGAAATATTTAGACATGGTAGCACGATTTGAAACATGGTTAAATAACTTGGACAAGGCAAAGATCACTGAAATGACGCCCCCCCCCCCCACACACGCCTTCTTTTACATAAGAGAGGGTAAGTCTGGTGGGTGTGTCGTACTCATTATTCATAAAAGTTACTCAAATCTCAAAATGTTAAAAAGAACTACTGTACTTTCAAGAGTAAACCGAAGACTTTCTTATTCTTTGAGTCTTATAACAGTGACGATTTAACAGTAAATGAACAATATGTGATTTGAAACTTTGAATACTCTGAACGAACAAGGTAAAACGAAAGCGGAGGTCCTGTAGAGAGTGAGGTTCCCCTGCTGTACGGGAGCAGAAAAGCAGCTATCAAAGTAAAAGTAAGTAAAGTAAATGCATCAAATTTGTACAGTCCATCGCCTATTATTTAAATAGTTATCAAAACTTTCTTTTATAAGACCGGACTCTGATGTTTCTATGATGTTTCTTTCTCATAAGTTATTTGAATGAACCAATTTCTTTACAAATGACCAATTAGTTATGGGATTTTGATCTCTAACATGGACAAACATTGTATTGTTATCTTAAGCTTATATGACAATTTTCTTGTTGTTCAATTCTCTTTTTGAGGGGTTTACCTGTTTGACCAATATAAGATTTTTCACATGAATTACATGGGATATAATATACACAACCCTTGGACAAGACATGACAAGACAAGAATTTAGTCTATTAAATTTCTTATTCCTGATCTAGATATCGTTCAGGTAGTTCTTTATATATGTTGCATAAGATTATTCATAATGCTGACCATCCTTTGCATTCAGATCTTCCCAGACAGTACCATCCTATTTGTATTACTAAGTATCCAGTTAATTCCAATAGTCAGCCCTTCATTATAAGGCTCGATACTATGCAGTATTTTAAGTTTTATTCCAGCTGTGACCAAGTTGTGGAATGATCTTCCTAATCGGGTAATGGAATTGATAGAACTTCAAAGGTTCAAAACTTCCAGCAAATTTTTTTGTGTTGAACAAGCTGACGTAAGTTTCTTTTTATAGTTTTTATATGAAAGATGTGTTTTAATGTTGTTACTGTTCTTAAGATATTTTATTCTAATTATACAGTTTGTTGAGTGTAGTTGGAAAAGTGTATGGTAGAGTAATGATTAATAGGATTAAGGATAAAACAGAGAATGCAATCTTAGAAGTACAAGGTGGTCTTAGAAGAGGTAGGGGATGTATGAATCAGATTTTTACAGTTAGGCAGATATGCAAGAAATATTTAGCAAAAGATAAGGAGGTGTATGTTGCGTTTATGGATCTGGAGAAAGCGTATGATAGAGTTGACAGGGAAGCAATGTGGAATGTGATGAGGTTATATGGAGTTGGTGGAAGGTTGTTGCAAGCAGTGAAAAGTTTCTACAAAGGTAGTAAAGCATGTGTTAGGATAGGAAATGAAGTGAGTGATTGGTTTCCGGTGAGAGTGGGGATGAGACAGGGATGTGTGATGTTGCCGTGGTTGTTTAACTTGTATGTTGATGGAGTGGTGAGAGAGATGAATGCTCGAGTGCTTGGACGAGGATTAAAACTGGTAGACGAGAATGACCATGAATGGGAGGTAAATCAGTTGTTGTTTGCGGATGATACTGTACTGGTTGCAGACACAGAAGAGAAGCTTGGCCGATTAATGACAGAATTTGGAAGAGTGTGTGAGAGAAGGAAGTTGAGAGTTAATGTGGGTAAGAGTAAGGTTATGAGATGTACGAGAAGGGAAGGTGGTGCAAGGTTGAATGTCACGTTGAATGGAGAGTTACTTGAGTAGGTGGATCAGTTTAAGTACTTGGGGTCTGTTGTTGCAGCAAATGGTGGAGTGGAAGCAGATGTACGTCAGAGAGTGAATGAAGGTTGCAAAGTGTTGGGGGCAGTTAAGGGAGTAGTAAAAAATAGAGGGTTGGGCATGAATGTAAAGAGAGTTCTATATGAGAAAGTGATTGTACCAACTGTGATGTATGGATCGGAGTTGTGGGGAATGAAAGTGATGGAGAGACAGAAATTGAATGTGTTTGAGATGAAATGTGTAAGGAGTTTGGCTGGTGTATCTCGAGTAGATAGGGTTAGGAATGAAGTAGTGAGGGTGGGAATAGGTGTAAGAAATGATATAGCAGCTAGAGTGTACTGTATATGAATATGTTGAGGTGGTTTGGTTATGTTGAGAGAATGGAAAATGACTGTCTTCTAAAGAAGGTGATGGATGCAAGAGTTGATGGGAGAAGTACAAGAGGAAGGCCAAGGTTTGGGTGGATGGATGGAGTAAACAAAGCTTTGGGTGATAGGAGGATAGATGTGAGAGAGGCAAAAGAGCGTGCTAGAAATAGGAACGAATGGCGAGCAATTATAACGCAGTTCCGGTAGACCCTGCTGCTTCCTCCGGTCGCCTTGGATGATCGCGGAGGTAACAGCAGTAGGGGAATCAACGTTATGAAGCTTCATCTGTGGTGGATAACGGGGAAGGGTGGGCTGTGGCACCCAAGCAGTACCAGCCGAACTCGGTTGAGTCCCTCGTCAGGCTGGGAGGAGCATAGAGAGGAAAGGTCCCCTTTTTTCATTTGTTTCATGTCGGCTAACCCCCCAAAATTGGGGGGAAAGTGCCTTGATATATAGATAGATAGACCAACTTTATGGAAGTCATAATGGCCTTCCTTAGAGATGGGAATCTTTTCTGGATAACAGCAAATTTATTTGTTTTCTTTTTAGTCTACTTCTATTAGGATACTTACATCCTCAACTATTCTATTATAAAAATCTGCTTAAAACTCTGGTGCTCCGAGCAACCAGGACAAACAGACAAAATGGGGACTCGTCAAAAAGGTATAAAAAAAACTCTGACCTTTGGAAACTGAAGAAGCGGGAAAAACTAAAGAAACCAACCTGAAGTCTCAGGAGACGAGGAAGCCCTGAAGCGGAAGCCAGGGAAATGGAAAAAAAAAAAAAATCAAGGAAGGCATTTGGAAATCCCAGGCAGTCACCCATTCAAGGATTAACCAACCTAACGAAGGCAAAAAACGGCAAACACAAGTATTGAAAATTACCAACCCTTCCAAATGGATAAAGAGGTTTAAACGAAGGCAAGAGTAATTGCAAATGCAAGTATTGAAAATTACCAACCCTTCCAAACGGATAAAGAGGTTTAAACGAAGGCAGGAGTAATTGCAAATGCAAGTATTGAAAATTACCAACCCTTCCAAACGGGTAAAGAGGTTTAAATGAAGGCAAGAGTAATTGCAAGTGCAAGTATTGAAAATTACCAACCCTTCCAAACGGATAAAAGTTTAAATTAAGGCAAAAGAAATGGCAAATGCAAGTATTGAAAATTACCAACCCTTCTAAACGGATAAACAAGTTTAAATTAAGGCAAAAGAAACTGCAAACGCAAGTATTGAAAATTACCAACCCTTCCAAATGGATAGAGAAGTTTAAACAAAGGCAAAAGAAACTGCAAACGCAAGTATTGACGATTACCAACCCTTCCAAATGGATAGAGAAGTTTAAACAAAGGCAAAAGAAACTGCAAACGCAAGTATTGACGATTACCAACCCTTCCAAATGGATAGAGAAGTTTAAACAAAGGCAAAAGAAACTGCAAACGCAAGTATTGACGATTACCAACCCTTCCAAATGGATAGAGAAGTTTAAACAAAGGCAAAAGAAACTGCAAACGCAAGTATTGACGATTACCAACCCTTCCAAATGGATAGAGAAGTTTAAACAAAGGCAAAAGAAACTGCAAACGCAAGTATTGACGATTACCAACCCTTCCAAATGGATAGAGAAGTTTAAACAAAGGCAAAAGAAACTGCAAACGCAAGTATTGACGATTACCAACCCTTCCAAATGGATAGAGAAGTTTAAACAAAGGCAAAAGAAACTGCAAACGCAAGTATTGACGATTACCAACCCTTCCAAATGGATAGAGAAGTTTAAACAAAGGCAAAAGAAACTGCAAACGCAAGTATTGACGATTACCAACCCTTCCAAATGGATAGAGAAGTTTAAACAAAGGCAAAAGAAACTGCAAACGCAAGTATTGACGATTACCAACCCTTCCAAACGGATAGAGAAGTTTAAACAAAGGCAAAAGAAACTGCAAACGCAAGTATTGACGATTACCAACCCTTCCAAACGGATAGAGAAGTTTAAACAAAGGCAAAAGAAACTGCAAACGCAAGTATTGACGATTACCAACCCTTCCAAACGGATAGAGAAGTTTAAACAAAGGCAAAAGAAACTGCAAACGCAAGTATTGACGATTACCAACCCTTCCAAACGGATAGAGAAGTTTAAACAAAGGCAAAAGAAACTGCAAACGCAAGTATTGACGATTACCAACCCTTCCAAACGGATAGAGAAGTTTAAACAAAGGCAAAAGAAACTGCAAACGCAAGTATTGACGATTACCAACCCTTCCAAACGGATAGAGAAGTTTAAACAAAGGCAAAAGAAACTGCAAACGCAAGTATTGACGATTACCAACCCTTCCAAACGGATAGAGAAGTTTAAACAAAGGCAAAAGAAACTGCAAACGCAAGTATTGACGATTACCAACCCTTCCAAACGGATAGAGAAGTTTAAACAAAGGCAAAAGAAACTGCAAACGCAAGTATTGACGATTACCAACCCTTCCAAACGGATAGAGAAGTTTAAACAAAGGCAAAAGAAACTGCAAACGCAAGTATTGACGATTACCAACCCTTCCAAACGGATAGAGAAGTTTAAACAAAGGCAAAAGAAACTGCAAACGCAAGTATTGACGATTACCAACCCTTCCAAACGGATAGAGAAGTTTAAACAAAGGCAAAAGAAACTGCAAACGCAAGTATTGACGATTACCAACCCTTCCAAACGGATAGAGAAGTTTAAACAAAGGCAAAAGAAACTGCAAACGCAAGTATTGACGATTACCAACCCTTCCAAACGGATAGAGAAGTTTAAACAAAGGCAAAAGAAACTGCAAACGCAAGTATTGACGATTACCAACCCTTCCAAACGGATAGAGAAGTTTAAACAAAGGCAAAAGAAACTGCAAACGCAAGTATTGACGATTACCAACCCTTCCAAACGGATAGAGAAGTTTAAACAAAGGCAAAAGAAACTGCAAACGCAAGTATTGACGATTACCAACCCTTCCAAACGGATAGAGAAGTTTAAACAAAGGCAAAAGAAACTGCAAACGCAAGTATTGACGATTACCAACCCTTCCAAACGGATAGAGAAGTTTAAACAAAGGCAAAAGAAACTGCAAACGCAAGTATTGACGATTACCAACCCTTCCAAACGGATAGAGAAGTTTAAACAAAGGCAAAAGAAACTGCAAACGCAAGTATTGACGATTACCAACCCTTCCAAACGGATAGAGAAGTTTAAACAAAGGCAAAAGAAACTGCAAACGCAAGTATTGACGATTACCAACCCTTCCAAACGGATAGAGAAGTTTAAACAAAGGCAAAAGAAACTGCAAACGCAAGTATTGACGATTACCAACCCTTCCAAACGGATAGAGAAGTTTAAACAAAGGCAAAAGAAACTGCAAACGCAAGTATTGACGATTACCAACCCTTCCAAATGGATAGAGAAGTTTAAACAAAGGCAAAAGAAACTGCAAACGCAAGTATTGACGATTACCAACCCTTCCAAACGGATAAAGAAGTTTAAACAAAGGCAAAAGAAACTGCAAACGCAAGTATTGACGATTACCAACCCTTCCAAATGGATAGAGAAGTTTAAACAAAGGCAAAAGAAACTGCAAACGCAAGTATTGACGATTACCAACCCTTCCAAACGGATAAAGAAGTTTAAACAAAGGCAAAAGAAACTGCAAACGCAAGTATTGACGATTACCAACCCTTCCAAATGGATAAAGAAGTTTAAACAAAGGCAAAAGAAACTGCAAACGCAATTATTGACAATTACCAACCCTTCCAAACGGATAAAGTTAAAGTGCAAATTTTGAGACCAGAAACCGAAGAACCGAAGCCCAGATTACAAATTGCTGTACAAGAATTCAACACTAGGACTATACCCACGGGTTAGGTTACAGTGGATACAGTATTTGTATTTTGTTTGTTATGTTCCCCCCCCAAAAAAAAAAAAAAAAAAAAAAAAAAACCTTTTTCTCATTGTGAGTGAATATTATTACTCTTCAATCAGGCCTTATATCTCTGAAACTACTTATTTTTATAGTAAAGGTTGTATATGTCTGAAATGATAAATCAATATTTTAATTTCTCGCTGATAAAGAGTTTGCTATGGAAAATGGAGTTTTGTCCATTTTGTCTGAAATTTGAGGGAGCGAATAATAAATTATCCGATAAAAATTTTAACTACTGTATAACATAGGTTTTCGGTGTTGGACATTGAGATACTACATATAGAGAGTTGTGGAGTCCTTTGACTGGTCAGACAGTACTGTACTTCATTGGATCCTTCTCTCTGATTACGGTTCACTTTCCCTTGACCTACACATACACCGAATAGTCTGGCCCATTTACAGATTCTTCTCTTTCCCCATATACCTGACAACACTGAGATTACCAAACAATTCTTCTTCATCCAAGGGGTTAACTACTGCACTGTAATTGTTCAGTGTCTAATTTCATCTTGTTAAGGGTAAAAGAGACTCTTTAGTTTTGTTAAGCAGCTCTTCTAGGAGAAGGACACTCCAAAATAAAACCATTGTTCTCTAGTCATGGGTAGTGCCATAGCCTCTGTACCATGATCTTCCACTGTCTTGGGTTAGAGTTCTCTTGCTTGAGGGTACACTCGGGCAGTCTATTCTATCTAGTTTATCTTGTTTTGTTAAATTTTTTTAAAGTTTATATAGGAAATATTTATTTCAATGTTGTTACTGTTCTTGAAATATTTAATTTTTCCTTGTTTCCTTTCCTCACCGGGCTATTTTCCCTGTTGGGGCCCCTGGGCTTTATAGCATCCTGCTTTTCCAACTATGGTTGTATCTTAGCAAGTAATAATAATAATAATAATAATAATAATAATAATAATAATAATAATAATAATAATAATAATAATAATAATAATAATAATAATAATGTTATTGCCAAACCAAATTGGAAGATCTTTCCTTTCTGATAGAATTGATACCTAACATTCTAAACTAATTAAAACTAAAGATTTACGCTCTGAAATTATGGGATGTCTTGGTACTTCAGTTGTTTTAGAAAGACAAAGTAGCAGATAAGATTTAAATATAATCAAGGTAATTTATGATAATTAAAACTTACTAAATAGCCTTAATGTCTGTAATAATCATTATTTTTAGTCCATTGGTTCCCAAACTCTTAGTCCAGTCATGGTTCCCAAACTCTTAGTCCAGTCATGGTTCCCAAACTCTTAGCCCAGTCATGGTTCCCAAACTCTTAGTCCAGTCATGGTTCCCAAACTCTTAGTCCAGTCATGGTTCCCAAACTCTTAGTCCAGTCATGGTTCCCAAACTCTTAGTCCAGTCATGGTTCCCAAACTCTTAGTCCAGTCATGGTTCCCAAACTCTTAGTCCAGTCATGGTTCCCAAACTGGGGAGCGCGCCCCCCTAGGGGGACGTGAGGACGATACAAGGGGGTCGTGAAGTCACCTGCTCGAAATTACTTGTTTAATAGAATAATAAAATCATTCAAAGAACAAATATCTGTCATTACATACATGCAAAGTATAATTATAGCAGTCACCCCAACCCGTTTTCTATTAAGCTAGTTCTCTTTACACGTTAAAATTGCAACTCAATTTTGCCGATTTGCTAATGTTCAAACTTTTTTTTTTTCGCTCACTTTGAACCAAATGATTCGTTTTTAGTTACTGGAATGTACTATTATTTGTTTGAGTGGCTTTCATTATTAAAATGTAATACAAAGAGAAATCTGTTTTCCTGTATTTCTTCAAAGCCGTTTCCAATTTCTTCTGTCTCCGATGTCCACTGTGAGATCTTTCTCCTCCATACCTGGAATATAATTAAATCACAAACCTAATTAAGACAGCATTATGAGTAATATTTGAAGGGGGGGGGGGTTGAAACCCCCTCCCAGTAAGTGACAACTGACAAGGGGTCACAGAGGAAGATCGAGTTCCCTGCATACTACTGCTAGAGAGTTATGGGGTTCTGGGACTGGCCAGACAGTACTATATTGTCTTTCTGGTTACGATTCATTTTCCCTTTGCCTTCACATATACCGAATAGTCTAGCCTATTCTTTACAGATTCTCCTCTGACCTCATACACCTGACAACACTGAGATTACCAAACAAATCTTCTCCACCCAAGGGGTTAACTACTGTAATTTATTCAGTAGCCACTTTCCTCTTGGTAAGGCTAGAAAAGAGACTTTAGCTATGGTAAGCAACTCTTCTAGGAGAAGGACACTTCAAAATCAAACCATTGTTCTCTAGCCTTGGGTAGTGCCATATCCCTCCCATTAAGTGACAAGGAGGACCCAATCCCATACCAGTAGGTTAGGTTAGGGGAGTGAGATATATCACATTTGAGCCAAAAGCTCAGCACTAGTGACTAGGAGGCCAATCAAGCTTTGTGTGCAACAAGGAGGGGGAAACATTACAGTTGAAGTATGAAGAAAACATTAAGGAAATACAGTATGAAGGAACAGAGGTAGGCCTATATGATTTGGTAAAATTATAGAATGGTGCAATAAACTTTGTAGAAAATAAGACTTACACTGTATTGTATTTTGTGGTGCTCTAAACAATCTTTTTATAATGATTTTTAGAGGAAATCTTTAGTTTATGAGTTATAGTGGGTCGACTACCATAACTGAAAATCCATGACTCTACCATAGGTATTGCCATCAATACCGCTCGAAGCCTCTTAAAGTATATACAGTGTACCATTCTTATTGTATATTTAAATTAACCTTTTTAAACTTTGTTTCTGCCGGTGTGACGGTCTGAACCATCCCCCGGTCTCAGAATTCTCCTTGATAATCTGCGCATGCACGAACATTACCGTTTGCCAGTGCATACGAGGTTGATGTTTTATTTTCTTGTAATGTTAGCGTGCGCAGCTCAACATTACCGCTTGCCGGTACATACGAGCTTGATGTTTTATTTTCATGCGAGCGAAGCGAGCTAATAGCGGAAAAAAACCATTATACAATGTCAAGGAGAATTCTGAGACCGGGGGATCGTTCAGACCGTCACACTGGTCATCATCATACAGAACCAGACATTGTAATAAAAAAGAATAGTTGACGTAATTAAATCCCAGAAATAGTAATGAAATTATAAAGACACTGAAGGACTTTCAGATGCATAGAAAATGTGACTTCAATGATTCAATCCCAATTTTCCATGGAGCCGTTCATAGCCGTGTTCATGGTATAGTTCTACCGAAACACCTGTACTTAGTTGAGAGTACTTTAATGTATGTTGGTACGCCAAATTAACACTAATTTACTGTTGTTATTTCTGCCGTAGCTCGCTTCGCTCGTAATTTAGCATTATCTCATTGTTACTATGTTCTGGGAAACGGAACATGTTTCGCTACAAGCAATACAGTTGAATAGTTCATTATTTTAATTATCTAATTAATCAGTTTATATTAGTTTTTGATTGGCCTTTAACATTATTTCACTGCTACTTTGTTCAAGCATGTGCTGCAAACGCATCCTAAACCCTAGTGGACTCAATCGCCATGTTCCTGTCTTCAATGCTATCCGCTTCAGTTACCCCCGCTAAACTATCCTTCCCCTACACTGATGACAATCCCCAGATACTTCAGTAATCCCCCCCACTCATGGGTAAGCCTCCATTGAAGCTAATGGTCGTCACCAAATACTGAACTTTTAGCACACAGTATCTGGTGCATTAAATGGATATCACAATGTGACAATTCATGAAGAGGATTACCATTTAACCACATTAATCATATCATGGGGCAGATATCACTACAAGACAGACAAGGATATTTTGCATCTGGTGATGGCTGCACCAAGCGATATGAAGACATTTTTGGGCTCAAGGCATGTCGTCCTGTTGGAAGGTTCCTTCAGTAGCTTCCTAAGGGTATGTATGACTACAGTAGATATTCCCAGAGAATTAAACTAAAGGTTTCACAGAATTCTAACTTCTGGCGTGAGTACCCATAAGGTTTCCCTTTAGGATATCGTATAACAACAGGGGACGTATGCTTGACACGCCACATAGCTATGTGCACCCCACATAGCGTTTATGCCGTGTTAATCATGAGGCCCTTGTTTTCAAACTGAAACAGTTGGGAGTGGGTGGGTCGTTTCTTAGCATTATTATTGATTTTTTAAGTAATAGATCTCAAAGAGTTGTTGTTGATGGGCACCATAGTGATTATAGGAATGTGATATCCGGTGTTCCACAGGGTAGTGTTCTTGCCCTTTACTTTTTATACTATATACACATGACATGTGGTTTGGCCTAGAAAACAAGCTTGTTGCATATGCAGATGATGCTACTCTCTTTGCATCAATTCCATCCCCTGAATGTAGATCTAGGGTTGGTGAATCCCTCAATAGAGATTTAGCTAGAATTAGTGCATGGTGCAAATTATGGGGTATGAAGTTGAATCCTAACAAAACTCAAAGTATGATTGTAAGTAGGTCAAGGACGGTGGTTCCTCAACATCCGGATCTCAGTATTGATAATGTTTCTTTAAATATGTATGACTCTTTCAAAATTTTAGGTGTGATTCTCGACAGTAAATTTACTTTTGAGAAACATATAAGGTCTGCGTCTTCTTCAATTTCACAAAAAATAGGCTTATTGAGAAAGTCTTTCAAGATTTTCGGTGATCAATCTATTCTGAAGAAGTGTTTTAATTCTTTCATTCTACCTTGTTTTGAGTATGGTCTTCAGCCGCTGATTCTCATCTTAATTTGTTGGACAGAAACTTACGGTCTATTAAATTTCTTATTCCTGATCTAGATATTAATCTCTGGCACCGTCGTTCAATTAGTTCATTATGCATGTTGCATAAGATTTTTCACAACTCTGACCATCCTTTACATTCAGATCTCCCTGGACAATTCTATCCTGTTCGTAATACTAGGCAGGCAGTTAATTCTAATAGCCAGGCCTTCTCCATCACGAGGCTCAATACTACGCAGTACTCTAGAAGTTTTATTCCAGCTGTGACCAAGTTGTGGAATGATCTTCCTAATCGGGTGGTTGAATCAGTAGAACTTCAAAAGTTCAAAGTTGGAGCAAATGCTTTTTTGTTGACCAGGCGGACATAGTCTTTTTATAGTTTATTTATGACATGTTTGTTTTTGATGTTGTTGATAGTTTATTATATGACATGTCTGTTTTGACGTTGTTTCTTATTTTAGAATGATTTATTGTTAATTTGTTCTCTTCATTTATTTATTTCCTTATTTCCTTTCCTCACAGGGCTATTTTTCCCTGTTGGAGCCCCTAGGCTTATAGCATCTTGCTTTTCCAACTAGGGTTGTAGCTTGGATAGTAATAATAATAATAATGATAATAGTGGCAAGTTATGGGAGGAGCCTTAACAAAGTTCTCCTCCTCCGTTACTGTTCTGGTACTCGGCGACGTCAACATCCGGCCGCCATGTTGGCCGCCATCTTGGATGACGCCGCCGGAGCGCGCCATTGTCATTCCTTCTTACGTAGCGTATATGACCAGGTGCCTTTTCCCAGTTGTTCGCTAAGTAATTTATCATGTCGCAATCTTCTGGAAAGTTGAGTACCATATTCTTGTATTGTATAAATAAGCTCTAGCCGTAAAGTAACGCCTTTTTATCTTAAAATACCGTGTTTTGTGGCAGAGCTGTGCCTTGACCGGAGGCGTCATGTCGGACGCTGTTGTTCGCCTCGCATGCTTTATTTAGTTAGCCAGAACAACCCTACCCAGTCTTATAACTAATTATCAGCATTAGTTATTTAGTCTTCATTGCTAGGAATTAGTTATATTATGCCGATAGTATCTTTTTTCGGCGAGCATAGGTAGCCGATCGTAGGCTAGGGTTCTAGCCTAGCCCCTAGACTTGATAGCCTGGGTGGTTTTAGTTTACTCTCATGCATGATATAATAAGTGTTCCTAGTTTATTTTATGGAATGGAGATTTTAGGCATTTATACATATAAGATTCAGTGATTGTTCATATGTATTCGCCTTCGAGGAAGTGTACTAAGGGTTTCGGTGATCTTGGTAGTCGACTCCCGTGCCCCTCACCTAACTTAGGGCCGTGTATACTTCCTATCCTCCCCAGTTACCTTACCTAAGGTATCTCCTCCCTCTGAGGTAGCCTAGGCTACATCCTAGCCCTCCTTTCCTCGAATCGTATTCGAGTAAGGTTAGGCTAGGATTTTCTTTCCCCACTCCTGGCCATAGCACATGAGCTTTGAGTTTGGGACAGAACCTCAGAGTACTTGTCGTTCGCCCCCAGCTCCCCCTCTAGGTGATTGAACTCTCCTTTTGGGGCCTTGTTGGTTGGCGAAGGTGGAAGGGCTCGGCCTTTTCCCCTAGTCCACACTTGGTAGGGTTTCGACCCTTTCCTCCCTGAGGCCTAGCGACCTGTCCTACACCTGCCTTCCCTGGTTCGGGACTCGCTTCCCTAGCCTAGGTTAGGCAGGCCAGGGGATTCTGTTTCATTATAGTTTAGGACAGTACACTGATGCATTAAATGGATATCACAATGTGACAATCCATGAAGAGGATTACCATTTAACCACATTAATCATATCATGGGGCAGATATAACTACAAGGCAGACAAGGATATTTTGCATCTGGTGATGGCTGCACCAAGCGATATGAAGACATTTTTTACCATAATCCCAACAAAAGCAAATACAGTCAGTCCTCCTTATTCACGGGGGTTAGGTAACAGAATGAGGCACGGGAATCCGGGAATACTTGCTGCCCTAGGATGTGTTAACTCCTAATCTACAAACTCACTGTCCATTGCCTATGCGTGGTCAACTAATGCACTAAGTAATCCACTGTACTGCCTAATATTGTTTTTACCACAGTGTAAATATTGTGTTAATGAATGAACACATTTCAGTAAGTGTATAGTACATATAAATACGTGTACTACATATAGGGTAAGACTAGGGTACACATAACACAAGTCATCGCGACTAATATATGCACATAATACGTACAGTAGCAAAAAAACATTGTTGTTTTGATTTTAACCAGCACCCCTCACAGATACTGTAGTGTATATTACTGTTATACATGTACAGTACTATCACTATAGTACAGCTTAATTAGCTGTTTAGCACATGGCGACTCGCACCCTTGAAACTCACCATACACGTACCCTATACCTACAGTACATTACTACTGTAAAGTATAATGTTTTGTATATACTGTGCAGTAGTTGATATAACAATAACATTATAGTATTACACTTTGAATACACTGATATAATAAAAATTAAAAGAAAAAGTATCAGTAAAGCATCACTAACCGTTTCCGTACGAAGCTCTACGCAGTAAATCTGAAGCATGATGCAACTCTTTGAGCCATCAACTGTTTGACACATGGAGTAGCGCAATATACGTATCACATTTTAATTTCTATAATAGAATCCCTTGAAGCACACTAGATATGTACTGTACAGGCTTTTTACATTACTTTTTTACATCACAACATAATTCTGCACAAAAAGGACTGAAGCGGGAAATGCACATGCAAGGAGAGACAATGCAACACTAAGGCCTAGTGAGTAAGAGATGGGCTGTCGTGTTGTATAGAGAGGGAACTGTGGCGAAGCATGCCAAGTGCAAGGGAGTTCAGTCGTTTGAAATTGTCGAGGCGTGAGAGTACTTATCACGAAATGACAAATACAGGATATTTTTATTTCATAAGTTATACGGTTCTCCGTATCGCAAATGACCGAACTCACGAAGATGGAACCCGCGAATATCAAGAGCTGACTGTATATAGACAAGGCACTTTGGCCTAATTCACTGGAAGAGGACTTTTCCTTAAGTTGTGTTTGGGTAGGATTGAGAGAATCTGCAACTTTTGAAATAACAGTTAACTGTCTACAACCTTCTGACAAGTATCTGAAGGTCCTGTTGACCTCTCTACTAATGAAGAACATCGCAGATGTACTTGTAATCCATGTTGAAAGCTTGTGAAGTTGACAAGTCCAAATCAGAGGTACACATAATTGATTGATTGATTGATTTGTCAGAAAACCTCAGGTATGAGAGACAGACCATAGTCGAGTGATGCTTTATTTCTGAGATGGGCCGAATACATTGACCTGTGCGGACGGAATTATAGTAACCCACTGGGCAGGTGACTGACCGACCACGAACAGGAGAGGAATGAGGGGCATTTGTGTTTTCTTACATTGGCTTCATGATTAATATAAAACCATACATAGAAATGAGGGGCAGATGATTTTGCGCCTAAATGCATAAACAATATTGACAGGGTATTTACACAGAATATACAATGATCAAAAGAGCGTTACAAGCGTTGTAGGACATTGTCCTTGTAGCTACTCCCCCCCCCCCCCCCCCCCCCGCCAAGACAGTTATTATAAAGGGAACATTTCTAATGATTGTATGAAAGGAAATAAATGGATGAACATAAATATGCGTTTAATCCCTGTAGCGAGACAGGGGTTGCAAGCGGCCCCTTCATTGGGACACTAGGACTGGAGGGTCATTATCCTCGATACGCGGTTGCAGGACGCCGCTCTGGTGGGGAGAACCAAGGAGTATGACAGCTGGTTTTAGTTTCTTTGAACCGTGTTTGGTCGGGCTTCCTGCGTCTTCTATTTGTTTATTCGGGGAGGCACTCGTGGGTACTGCCCTTGCTGCTAGTGCATGTTAACGTCGCTTTCTGTATGAGTAGGCTTTAATCTATCTATGGTCAGCCAGACTTCTGCTCCATGGACCATGATTTTAAATGCCTTCTTCGTCCTTTCCAGTACACGATAGGGTCCTTTGGAAGGACGTGAGAGTGGGGGCGGTGACCATCCGGTTTGATGAAGACGTAGGGACAGGTATCCAGCGAGGCAGGCCTGAAGTACTTTGTCCTGTCAGCATATGGTTTGTGGTAGGGCATAAATTTTCCTGCCCTTTCCTGTAGCTGGGCAAGGCTGACATCTTCGATGTCTGGATTGGAGGGGAAAAACTTGCCAGGGACCACGAGCGTCTCCCCATAGACTTTTTCTGCTGAAAAGGCGTCGCCGTTTGCTTTTGGTTCCGCTCGAAGACCGAGGAAGTCCCAGGGATGTTGCTTAACCTAATGCTCGTCTGTGCATCGGGCCATTAAGGCCGCCTTCAGGGACCAATGGCTTCTTTCAACCATGCCGTTAGCTGCACGGTTGTAGGCCAGCATGCTGTGCAGGTTGGTCCCCATCAGGTGGACGAGGGACGCCCACAGGTCCGAGATGAAAGCGGGACCTCTGTCGGTCGTCATGTCGTCCGGGACCCTGAAACGGCTGACCCAGCTGGAGAGAAGGGCCTGGGCGCAGGCATCCGACGATGCTTCAGTTATGGAAGTCACATCTGGCCACTTCGTCGAACGGTCGATGATTGTGAAGAGGTACCTGGCCTCATCCGAGGGTGGTAAGGGCCCCACGATGTCGACTTGGATGTGTCTGAACCGTTGTTTGTGTTGAGGGAAACTGCCGACTCCTGACTCGGTGTGACGGCTGACCTTGTGGTTTGAAAGGCCGTGCATGCACATGCCAACTCGCGTGCATCCTTCCTGATCCCTGGCCACACGAACTTGTTGGTCATCAGCTTGATGGTAGTCCTTGATGAGGGGTGCGAGAGGCTATGGATGACGTAGAATACCAGCCTTCATCTCGACGATGAAATGAAAGGTCGAGGGCAGCCTGTGCTGGTATCGCAGATCAGATTGGGGCTGTTGGGATGTAACTTGACATTCTCCCACTGAAGGGAGGTGGAGGAGGATCTTGTGTCTGCTGTGACAGAGTCGGCTGTGTTCCTGGGCGATGTCCTCGTAGTTCACCCCGATGTGGATGGAGTTGAGGCTGATTCTTGACAGAGCATCGGCCACCGGGTTCTTTCTTCCCGGGACGTAGCTGATAGTGCACCCGAACTTGGAGATGGCCGCCAGGTGTCGTTGCTGTCAGGCGGACCATGCGTCCCCACGCTTGGTGACCGCGTGGGCCAGAGGCTGGATGGTGAATGATGTTACCGCCAGCAATTGATTGAAGTGCCTAACAGCGAGGTACACTGCCAGAAGCTCGCGGTCGGAAGTGTTGTAGCAAGTCTGGGGTGGTGTTATTGTCCTGCTGAAGAAGGCGTGTGGTTGGGGCACGTCGTTCATCACCTGCTCCAGGATGGCGCCACATGCGATGTTACTGGCATCTGTAGTTAACCTCAGGGGGGGGGGCCGGGTCCCTGGTAGGCCAGGGTTGTGACCTCGCAGAGGGGTCACCAGATGGACTTCTAATCTGGACTTGTCAACCTCACAAGCTCTCAACATGGATTACAAACTACCCTTCCAAGAAATCCTTAGACCTGGAACCATCTTCAGTTAAATTCAATCAAATGGGATGAACTACCGGACATTGAAATGGTCAAAGCTAGTGAGGCTGAAGACGGGGTCTGTCTTTCGACTGCAAGAGTGACGGGCTGCCAACGCAAAAGCCCGTGTTCAGCAACAAGGGCTGGGCAATCTAAGAAGAAGAAGAAGACTTCAAGAGATCAACATATATGATACATGTCTTGTTATACACAGGCTGATCCAAAATGACTATTATTATTATCTGTCACTGTTCTGGTACAAACCCATTCTGTTGTCCAGACGACTCTTTGTAGGCAACCAATTCGTATAACAATGCTATTTCATTATATAAATAATTTATGAAAGGAACACAATGAACTTTGCGTCTATTATCACATTAGCTATCAATAACTTACACAATGTAATTTGTACCGGGAAATATTGGTCAAGTCGCCCTAATTGTGAACCACCACTATGGCATTTATATAAAATTCCTAATAAAAGATTCGTGCAATACTCAAGACGTTGCATTTAAAATTCGTGTTTAACAATAAATTAAATTTGTGTATTACCTCTTGGTTAAAGTTTCCTTGTATACTGCATTATAGCAGTTGGTTATAACTTAGTTTGATAACTGAAGTCAGGAATAAACCCTTGTTGCATGTGATTGTGGTAATCTAAGAGAGTAAAACTTGCTGCTTAATGTCAAAGGAAGACAACTAGATCCAATCAAAACGGATATACCGTAGATTTTGCTGGATAGAAGAAACAACCATTGTTTTCTAGTCTTGGGAGGTGCCATAGCCTTTATACCATGGTCTTCCTCTGTCTTGGGGTGGAGTTCTCGTGCTCGAGGGTACATACACGCAGACCATTTTAATGTATGTAGCTTTTTCTTGAATTTTTAAATATATATATATATATATATATATATATATATATATATATATATATATATATATATATATATATATATATATATATATATATATATATATATATATATATATATATATATATATATATATATATATATATATATATATATATTATATATATATATATATATATATATATATATTAAAGGTTAAATTTTAATGTTACTGTTCGTGAAACAATTGATTTTTGTTCATTGTTTCTCTTAAAGTTTATTTATTTCTTTATTTCCCGTGTTCACTCGGCTATTTTCCCTGTTGGAGTCCATGGGCTTATAGCATCCTGCTTTTCCAACTAGGGCTATAACTTAGCCAGTAATAATGATATAAACTGGGATATCTTCGCACTCTCCAAGAGAGATTAGTTCACCAAACGTTCAGCTGGGCTCCACAAGGCACTAGGAGAGTTGGAAGATCCAGGCGTACATGGTTGAGGACTATGAAGCGCGAAATTGGAAATGATGAATGGAGAAGTATTGAATTCAAATCTTAAGATAGACACGACTGACTGGCGAAATATAACCGAGACCCTTTGCGTCCATAGGCGTAGGATGAGATGATGAACGGAGAAGTGTTGATTTAAAAGCTCAAGATAGAGACGACTGGCGAAATCTAACCGAGGCCCTTTGCGTCAATAGGCGTAGGAGGATATGATGAATGGAGAAGTATTGATTTAAAAGCCCAAGATAGAGACGACTGGCGAAATCTAACCGAGGCCCTTTGCGTCCATAGGCGTAGGATGAGATGATGAATGGAGAAGTGTTGATTTAAAAGCTCAAGATAGAGACGACTGGCGAAATCTAACCGAGGCCCTTTGCGTCAATAGGCGTAGGAGGATATGATGAATGGAGAAGTATTGATTTAAAAGCCCAAGATAGAGACGACTGGCGAAATCTAACCGAGGCCCTTTGCGTCCATAGGCGTAGGATGAGATGATGAATGGAGAAGTGTTGATTTAAAAGCTCAAGATAGAGACGACTGGCGAAATCTAACCGAGGCCCTTTGCGTCAATAGGCGTAGGAGGATATGATGAATGGAGAAGTATTGATTTAAAAGCCCAAGATAGAGACGACTGGCGAAATCTAACCGAGACCCTTTGCGTCCATAGGCGTAGGATGAGATGATGAACGGAGAAGTGTTGATTTAAAAGCTCAAGATAGAGACGACTGGCGAAATCTAACCGAGGCCCTTTGCGTCAATAGGCGTAGGAGGATATGATGAATGGAGAAGTATTGATTTAAAAGCCCAAGATAGAGACGACTGGCGAAATCTAACCGAGGCCCTTTGCGTCCATAGGCGTAGGATGAGATGATGAATGGAGAAGTGTTGATTTAAAAGCTCAAGATAGAGACGACTGGTGAAATCTAACCGAGGCCCTTTGCGTCCATAGGCGTAGGATGAGATGATGATGATTGCTTAACACCAGAAGAAAAATATATTTATGCAAAATGTTCTGTAATTTTACTGCAAAATTAATTTTTGTATAAGCAAGAAAGTAGGGCTTGGCTTGGTAAGGATAGGGAATGGGGGATATAGTCCGAAGGCAGGAACTCGGGATGGGAAGGAGTAAGAAAAAAGGGGGAAAAAGAAGTATAGGAGGAGAGTAAAAGAGAGAGGCAGACCCTCTTGCAATGTTAGGTAGAATAAGGTAGAGTGGATAGGAAAGGAAAGGAAGGGTTTTTTGGTTCACGCATCTAGCCCTGCTGCAATAAGGATGTTAAATGGCCCCCTTCGAAGACAAAAATGGTATGATGGGAAATTATTTATGAGTAGAAAGTGGGGAAAAAAATCATGATTTAGCGAGGCACGTCACCATAGCTATATGGAAAGCGATTGTAGGGGTTTCAGCTGATAGCATTTGTAATTAATCATAAAGATATATTTCTTCAAACAGAAATATTAGTTTTTATTAAAAAATATTTACATTTTGAATGTTTTATTAAATTACCGTAATAATGAAAATAAAATAATTTTATACCATAAAACTTTTGTTCATGGAGCAGCTCTTGCTTCAAAATAGACTCTACCTTTAAGGGTTATGTATTAGCCAATACTCTCTATCTGACTGTATAGACGTTAAATACACCATTTTTGGAAAATTGTTTCCAATAGATATAACTCATCCAATTTGCAAAGTAACTGAACGTGTAAAATTCAGTGACAAGTGTCAATATCATCAGACATTTCTCAATGGCTATTGGCTAATCAACCTTTATTACAAGTATGTATTATTTTGCAACATATCCTGTTGTTAATAGTTTATATATGACATATCTCTTTTGACATTACTTTTTTTTAGAATGATTTATTGTTAATTTGTTCTCTTCAGTTATTTATTTCCTTTCCTTACTGGGTTATTTTTCCCTATTGGAGCCCCTGGGCTTATAGCATCTTGCTTTTCCAATTAGGGTTGTAGCCTGGATAGTAATAATAATGATATCGTTTCATAGTGTATTTCAATAATTTAATCCGGAACTATACATCAGGCTCAGTGAATCAGATTATGTCTTTTTATTTAATTCCCAATTAATTTATTTTTGAAGTGAAATTTGAACTGATGTCGAAATATAATTCAGTTTCTTAGTATTATTTTTTGGAAAGTGAGTAACGAGGATTACAATATTAAAATTTAATAGTTTGATTAAAGCAAATTTATTTAGATATTAATTTACCGAGACTCTTTACTTTAATATGCGTGTAAGGACACCGCTCCCTTCGTCGTCCAGAAAATCGACAAACTACTTATTTATTTAAATTCTCTCTTCGCCACACTGTGGTGTCCTATGTATATATACTGTATTCCGCTCTACCAGAGCTACATTTTGATATATGTATCGTTTCATGACATGTTTTTGTTAACCCATAATTCATATATTTGTAAGTGTAAGAAAACACATATATTTTGGCGGGCACTTCAATCTGACTTGGCGCCAATGTAATCCTACTTTTCCGTCCGCACCTTGTTATGTATTTCCGTGCGCATTCAAATAAAGTATCAGTTGATCTTGGTGACGCTTGTCTCACTGTCCTTACAACTGGTGACCCCGGAGTGACTGCTTGGAAGGCAGCTATGCTAACCACTATACCACCATCGCGGCCGCAGTTAACCATAACAAGATTGGTTTCTGTATCCTTGATACCATTTCCAACCGTAGACTCATGGTGGACACCGGCGCAATGCAGTCAACATTCCCTCCTTCGAAGTCCGACCTAGACCGTGGTCCCGACAAAAACGCTCCCTCACTCATCGCCGCCAACGGATCTCCCATACGGTGCTATGGAATCAAGACCCTCAAGATATCTATCATGGGCCGTTCGTATTCTTGGCCCTTCGCTATCGCCGACGTCAATCGCCCCCTCCTCGGTGCGGATTTCCTCGCCCACCATGGACTCCTCGTCGATGTCGCTAACAGACGTCTCATCGACACGGGGACCTGCCAGTCTCGCGCCCTAGAACATGGCCCTGCAACAATGTCCGTATCCGCCGTAACAACGCACCCCTACGCCGACCTCCTACGAGAGTTTCCCGAGGTTTTCAAGTCCGAGCTCCGACACTCGCCAGGTTCCCCGTCCAAGCATGGCATCTACCACCACATCACAACGACAGGACCTCCCACTCACGCCAAATTCCGCCGCCTCCCACCTCAGAAACTGAAGGATGCCAAACGCGCCTTCGAGGACATGGAACGCATGGGTATCTGTAAGAAAGCATCGAGCCCCTGGGCATCACCCCTGCACATGGTTAAAAAGCCGGACGGGTCCTGGAGACCTTGCGGCGACTACAGGCGCCTCAACCTCATCACAACGCCTGATCACTACCCACTGCCCAACATGCAGGACCTAACGAACGCGTTGCACGGCGCAAAGTTTTTCACCAAGATGGACCTTCTCAAGTCTTACTTCCAGGTCCCCGTATTCCCGGAAGATATCCCGAAAACTGCCATTGTAACGCCGTTCGGATCCTACACCTTCGCATACTCAACCTTCGGTCTACGCAACGCCGGGGCAACCTTCCAACGACTTATGGATAGCATTCTGGGTGACCTACCTTTCTGCGTCTGCTACGTCGACGACATCCTGATATTCTCGAAAACCAAGGAGGAACACCGGGGACACGTCCGCACCGTCCTAAAGCGCCTACAGGAGAACGGCCTAGTCGTACACTTCGACAAATGTACGTTCGGTGCGGAGGGAGTGGATTTCCTTGGTCACCGTGTATCCTCGCGCGGGATAAAACCCATGACAACCAAAGTCGACGCCATCAGGAAGTTCCCAATACCTACGACCATTCGCCAACTTCAGGAGTTCTTGGGAATGGTCAATTACTACAGGCGCTTCATCCCCAACATCGCACAAACCCTGTCACCCCTCGACGACGTCCTGAAAGGAAAAGCAAAAAAACTCGAGTGGGGCTTGCCCCAGCAACAGGCATTCGCTCGGACGAAGGATGCCCTTGCGAATGCCACCACCCTGGCTCATTTCGACGACAACGCGTCCCTGCGACTAACGACCGACGCCAGCAACGTCGCCTGCGGGGCTGTGCTTGAGCAACTCGTCGATGGTTCTCCTCGACCGCTGGCATTCTTCAGCAAGAAATTGAAACCCGCCGAAACAAGATACAGCACCTTCGATAGAGAACTCCTCGCCGTCTACCTCGCCGTCCGCCACTTCAGGCACATCTTGGAGGGTACCCCCTTCACGATTGCAACGGATCATCAACCCCTCGTCCACGCCTTCACGAAATCAACGGACGCATGGTCATCGCGACAACAATGTCATCTCGCATCAATCGCCGAATTCGGGTGCACCATACGTTACGTCCCAGGAAAGAAAAACCCAGTCGCGGACGCCCTTTCAAGGATTGAAATTGACGCGATCCACCTGGGAATCGACTACGCCAATCTCGCAACCGAACAACGCACCGACCGAGAAGCACAGGTTCACCTGACGGAGCCATCCGCGCTCGAGATAAGTGCGGTTCCCCTCGGACCAGCAGGAGTAACTATGCTTTGCGACACCAGCACGGGCCGCCCTCGTCCTTGGGTACCAGCCTCCTGCAGAAGGAAAATATTCGATATCATCCACGGACTTTCGCACCCCTCAGGACGCACCACCGCTCGCCTTCTGTCTGAAAAGTTTGTCTGGCCAGGGATAAAAAAGGACGCCCGGGAATGGGCGAGGTCATGCATCAACTGCCAGTCAAGCAAGGTCAGCCGTCACACCGAATCGGGGGTGGGCGATTTTCCCCAGCCAAAAAGACGTTTCGGACATATACACATCGACGTCGTGGGACCATTGCCCCCTTCTGGATCCGCTCGCTACCTACTTACGATCATCGATCGCTCCACGAGGTGGTTGGAGGCATCGCCGATGACCGAAGCTACGACTCAAGCATGTGCCGAAGCCCTCCTGTCAAGCTGGGTGAGCAGGTTTGGCGTTCCCGACGACATCACGACTGACAGAGGCCCCGCTTTCCTCTCAAAAATATGGCTGGCTTTGGCGAACCTGATGGGGACGACGCTCCACAGCACCACGGCATACAACCCCGCGGCAAACGGCATGGTCGAACGAACGCACCGCGCCCTCAAGGCGTCCCTGATGGCGAGCTGCACCGACGGGGACTGGAAATCACGACTTCCTTGGGTACTCCTCGGCCTTCGCACCGCCCCTCGCGCAGACGGCGAACCTTCGCCCTCCGAAA